>NC_056747.1:722119014-722366973 GCF_019279795.1 Protopterus annectens
AAATTATTAGATAAACAACAGCCACATTTTCCTTCACTGTTATTGACAAAATGTCAGGAAACAGATCTTTCAAAACTGGATGGCATAACTTATTCAATAAAGAAAAGAGATGGATTGTGAAATTAGGTGGTCTTTTTCCACCAGATCTAAATGACAAATTGTAACATTTCTTTTCTGATTTATGGATAACACATTTTTATATGATGTATATTATGCTTTTTACTATTTGATCAGTTGTTTTTCCAACACCTTTTTTATTATTATTGTTTATCTAATAATTTTTCCCCACAGGAAGTGATGTCAGGACTGCTTTGTTGGATTCGCTATAAATAACAGCATTTGCAATGCCATTATTGTTTAACCACTGATGAAAGCACTTTGCTGAAACTGGTCTGGTTCCTATTAAATTTCCTTGCTCTTGCCTTCCGGGTGCTGGTCTCTTTTTTTGTGCAATGTCATGTTTGTTTGGTCCGTGCATCAGCCATACTTGCTAGCCTGGACTTTCTGAAATTTTCACTCTTACTGCATTCCTTGCCTAGGCCCTGACCACGACGTTACTAGTTGTCTGTTTTGTGCTAGATTCAACAAACGCACTATTAAACGTTGGTTTGATTTTGCCTTGCATTACTTTGGATGAAGGTTTAACTATATAATGCCGTCGGAACAACCGATGACTGGAATTCATAAAAAGCACAAAGACAAGGAAAAGGACAGGCATCCGAGGTCCAAAACCGACGAAGCCTCTTCTAGGCCAGTTGCCGGTTCTCAGTGAGGCGCTTTCACAGCCCCTGACACCCGCTACCTCAGAGCCACAGGCCGTATCTGACTCCCACGTGGAGACAACTAGGCCTCTGGATACTCAAGGTGTTGGGTTTACGGAAACTATTCCCTCAGATGGGTCCGGAGCAGCTGAGCAGGCATCTGCTTCTGAGGGTGTTTTCAGACCTTCACAGCGTACTGTTAAGTCCTCTGCAGCAGCCAAGGTACAGTCAGACACCAGTAAAGACAAGGAAACAAGTACAGCAATCTCCTGGACAGTCATCCATGCCAAAGAAACAGATACTTAAAATGGCCGAAGACTTGATTACTTTTATCAGGGGATCCCATCCCCCTCCTGAAAAAAGGCCTAGGCAAGACACTGATTATGATTCCTCTGACCAGGTTTCTATTTCCTCTGATTCCTCTTCAGATCAGGGTTATTCTCGCCCTCCTTATGAGGACTCTGATGCTGAAGAATCTATACCTTCAGCCTCTCCACCTGAGGATTATTCTTTTGGGGAAACTCTGCACACCATGAGAGAACATTTCCACTGGGAGAGCCAGGGTTATTCAGAATCCAAGAAAAGGCTCAGAGATTTTCTTTTACTGCCTCAGCACAGGCCCCTAGCTATCCCCCTGTGCTTGATATTGTTGATGATGTTTTCTCTGAATCCAGTCTGTCTCCTGATTCTTTACCCCCCAGCACCAGTCAAACCAGACCGGTATTACAGGGTCCCAGACTCTCATAAATTTCTTTATAAAAACACTGCTGCTGACCCAGAAACAATTTCTCAGTGTCCCAAAGGGGTTAAGGCTTCCACTGCAAAAACTGGATAGATGGGGGGAAAAAAGTCTACACTTCTGCTACTTTAGGTGTAAGGGCTTTAAACTGCCAGTTTCACATGCTTAAATACCAACAGTACCTTATGTCTTTGTTAAAACAGAAAATGCTTACTAACTCAGAAAATCCTGATAATAAGGAAATACAGGAATTATTGTATGCAGCTGAACAAGTGGGCAAGCATACTTTGCAATGTGGTTTTCATTCATTAGAGGCTTCATGCAGAGCCACAGTTACAGGCTCTGTCATTCGTAGGCATGCTTGGTGGAAAGAACAAAGTTTACCTGTACATGTTAAAGTGAAATTATTGGATGCTCCACTACAGCATGATACTTTGTTTGGTGTTAAGGCAGAAGAGGTGTTAAAGAAAATGGGGGATAAAGCAAAATCTATGCAGACAGTAAAGGATTTCTTATAGGTGCAACCACCTAGGTTTAGTAGAAACTGTCCTTCAAACAATTGGTCCTTTCAAGTCTCAGACAGGCCACAAAGAGGCTGATACAGACGCCCAAGAGGCAGATCTCAGCCCCAAGGATCCTACAGACCTAAACAATGGGGTGCTTCTATCCCCAAAGGAGGAGAAGACAAATCACAACCTTACAGGAAACATTCCCAATGACTTCCCTCTACAAAGGCCAAGCACTTACCTTTTGGCAGCACCCCTAGGGGCAAAGCTAGCACTTTTCGCACAAAATTGGCACATAACTACCCAGGGCAAATGGGTACTGAATATAATTACTCAAGGTTACAGGTTCCACTTTCACGCCCTTCCAAAATCAAAAGGTATGCCGAACCTGCCACAAAACCAATGGACAGAGGCACAAAAGGAAATTGCTGCGCTCATGGACATGGGAGCTATTCAGAGAGTACCACAGCAAGAACAGGGACAAGGGTTTTACTCCAGACTTTTCCTGGTACCCAGAAAGGACACAGCCTGGAGACCAATACTGGACTTGTCAATCCTAAATACTTACCTGGATGTTCCAAAATTCAAAATGTTAACACTACAGCAACGTCTACCCATGCTGGGCAAGAAGGCTTGGCTGGTTACTTTGGACCTCAAGGAGGCTTACCTGCATATCCCAATCAGACAATCTTGCAGAAGATACCTCAGATTCGTAGCTGGCTCAATGCATTACCAATTCTCTGCTCTGCCCTTTGGCTTAACTGCTGCGCCCAGGGTCTTCACAAAATGCATGGAAGCAGTAATTGCATTTTGCAGACAAAGAGGAATTCAAATATATCCCTACTTGGACGACTGCTTTATTCAAGCAGAGAGCAAGGACATTCTACTAAGACATCTGGCGTTTGTAAAAACATTACTAATTTGCCTAGGGTACACTATAAATGAAAAGAAATCAAAACTGGTGCCCTTTCAAGAGATAATATTCCTAGGTGCAAGCTTAAATTCATCTGCCCAGATGGCTTATCTCCCGCCAGACAAACAAAGGCAACTGACTCATTACTTTCAAATGATGGCAACAAAGACACAGCTCCCTGCAAGAAAAATTCTGCAGGCCCTGGGTTTCATGGCATCCTGCATTCTACTAATTCCATATGCAAGACTGCATATGAGGAAACTACAATGGTATCTAAAAAGTGTTTGGACTCAACATTGCCACAGTCTGGAAACAGTAATAACTATAATTCCCTGTCTACAACAGGAGTTTCTATGGTGGTCCCGGGCCTGTCGCCTCAGCAAGGGACAGTCCTTCACCTTGCCCACAGCCAGGCAGAAAATAACAGATGCATCGGATTATGCCTGGGGGGCGCACATGGAAGGAAAGTGTATTCAGGGCACGTGGCCCAAGGAACAAATGCATCTGCACATCAATCAAAAAGAGATGCTAGCTGTACAGAATGCCCTGACAGCCTTCACGGATCTACTACATCCAGGACAGCTATTGCTAAAGATGGACAGCACCACAGTTATGTGGTACATAAACAAGCAAGGGGGCACACATTCCTACCCCCTCTGCAGCAAGCCATGACTTTGTGGAACACGGCACTGACCTATCAAGTACATCTGCAGGCACAAGTCCTGCCAGGAAAGAAAAATACACTGGCAGACGAACTAAGCAGAAATCTCATGGATCCATACGAATGGAAACTAAATCCACAGGTCTTCAGCATGATAACAAGGAAATGGGGACGCCCAGACATAGATCTTTTTGCCTCCTCTCAACTACCAACTACAGAAATTCTGCACAAGGACTTATCACGCACACGCATGGAAAGTGGATGCTCTTTCATGCAGCTGGGAAACACTGACAGTTTATGCCTTCCCTCCACTGCCTCTTCTTCCCAAGGTACTCCTAAAAGTCAGACAAGAAAAGCCAAAAATGATCCTGATTGCCCCAGACTGGCCACGCCAGCACTGGTACCCAATCCTAAAGAGCTTGTCTCAAGGCCCAGCCTGGCCTTTACCTCAAATTCCTCATCTCCTGACTCAACAGAACAACCAGATTCTGCACAGTCAACTCAGAACCTTAAATCTGGCTGCATGGCAGATAATATAGTCACTCAAACCACACCTCTCTCTCAAGCTGTTATGGATGTCATTTTAGAAGCCAGGAGGCCCAGCACTAGGAAATCCTATGCAGAAAAATGGAAGAGATTCTGTGCTTGGAACCAGGCCCAAGGACTTGAACCACATGTTCCAAATATACCTCAGATTTTACAATACCTAACTGAGATGCTGGACAAAGGCCTTTCCTTCTCATCTATTAAGATCCATGCCTCTGCCATTTTAGCTCATTACAATACGGAACCTCCTATTTTTTCGCATCCACTACTAAGGCAGTACCACAGAGGGGCAAGAAACATAAGACCCCCAAGGAGAGCACCAATACCTACTTGGGACCTCAATTTTGTTTTAGAAAAACTCACACTGCCTCCTTTTGAGCCAGCCTGCACAGCTGATATAAAATTCTTATCATGGAAAACTGCTCTGCTCCTAGCAATAACTTCAGCAAGAAGAGTCTCAGGAGTTGCAGGCACTAATGGCAGTGGAACCTTTCATCATTTTTCATCAGGACAGGGTCTCTCTAAGAACAAACCCAACGTTTATGCCAAAGGTGGTTTCCAGTGTGGCTCTTAATCAAACTATTCATTTACCAACTTTCTATCCAAATCCCCAGAATAAAGGGGAGAGACTTCAGCACACTTTGGACATACAAAGGCAGCTAAGATTCTACTTGGACAAAACAAAATCTTTCAGAAAAACTGAGCAGCTGTTTGTATCTTATGCTGCAGGAACACAAGGAAAGCCTATCTCAAAGCAGACCATTTCAAAATGGATAGGACACTGCATTCACGTCTGCTATGCACAACATGGCAAATCAGTGCCTAAGGGCATCAGGCCACATTCAACAAGAGCAGCAGCCACCTCAGCAGCTTTTGTCAGAGGAGTACCAACCAAGGACATTTTAGAAGCTGCAGCCTGGAGTTCAGTGCACACCTTCACTTATCTCTCTACTCTAAATCCAGAGCAGGCTTTGCCACTGCAGTCCTGCAGGGCCTGGTAGCCTCACCTAATCCTATGTAGGCCCAGCCACCCAACTTCAGCTTTGGGATTCAACCCAAGTGTAATGACTGCAACTGTGAAACACGATGAACATAGTACAGTTGTGTACCTACCATAAATGTAGATGTTCGAGTGTATTCACTGTTGCAGTCCAGGTTACCCTCCCACCATCCCCCTTTTTCATTGCTGGGACTTTTCTGTACTTCTCAACTCTATACAACCTATGTGGTGTATTTGCTTGTAGATGAAGGAATTGTTTATTTTAGTACATGCATGCTTTTTGGCATACTTTTTTTTACAGCCTTCCTATTTGGGGGCACCTGACATCTGTGGCAAGAAAAACTGAATAAAATGGCGTCTGTTGCATCTTTTATACCCCTGGCACACTGACGTCAGGGAAGAGGCGACAACAACCGACGCTGGACCAAGACTTTGGAACTCTGGCCGACTGCGGGTAGCCTGCCAGCAGGATAACCCAAGTGTAATGACTGCAACAATGAATACACTCTACCATCTACATTTATGGTAGGTACACAACTGTACTTTTCTTGCCGTGCAGTGCTCGCAACAGAAGCAGTTCACAAGTCCTGGTCTGCCAACTCCTGAAATTTTCGTTTTTGAGTTTCAGAACCGAAGTCTTCAACTAAAGCCAAGTACCCTGTTGGGGAAACTTTTTCTTGCTCCTTACCGATGTCACTAAAAGTTAATAATTGCATTACTTGTGGAAGGCAAATTCCTCAAAGATTTTCGTTCGTACTGTATTCCTTGCCTTGGCCCTGACCACAACGTACCTTGCTGTCAGTTTTGTGCTTTATTTAATCAGAGGCACTATCTGTTGTCGGTATATTTTCGTCTCTAAATATTTCGGTTCTCTGCTTAATTATCCAGAAATGTCGTTTGTTAGCCATCTGACTACTGGGATTCCGAAAAAACGCAAAGATAAAGACAGAGACAGGCCGCCAAGGTCCACAACTGCCGACAACGCTTCTCCTAAGCCAGTCGCCAGTTCGTCGGTACTCAGTGAGGCGCTTTTGCAGCCCTGATACCCGCTACTTCTGATTCGCAGGCCTCTACTGAGACCCATTCGGAGTCTGGTATGCCATGAGATGCTTCAACTGTGGAACGCGCAGATGTCTCTACCTTGGATGGGTCCGGAGCCGCTGTGCAGGCACCGGCTTCTGAGGGTGTATTCAGGCCTATGGACTTGGGTTCATAGGTTGATACTAGGCTATCTGCCCTAGCCAGAGTGTGTTTGGCTTTTGCCACCCTTTTTTTGCATATTAAACCGATGCCTCCTCCTTCACTTAGGCCTAAATCTTGAACCATGCCTAAAAGAACAACGCCCAGGCCACATGCTCTGGCCTCTATGCCTAAAAAACAAATGATAAGAATGGCTGAAGATTTAATAACTCTAAATAGGGGTAGCCACCCCCCCCCTTTCTAAGAGGCCTAGGACTGAAGCTGTTTATTAATCTTCTGACTAGGATTCTGTTTTTTCTGAATCTTCTGATGATCTGGATTTGCCCTTATCTACTTATGAGGATTCTGATGCAGGGTACTCCATTCCGTCTGCTTCCTCTCTAGAGGATGTTTCTTTTGAGGAAACCTTGCATACTCTAAGGGAGCATTTCCACTGGGAAAGCCAGAATTTTTCTGATTCAAAAAAGAGGCTTAGGGATTTCTTACTCCTACCTCCGCATAGGCCTTTAGCTATTCCTCCTGTACTAGACATTATTGATGCTTTTTTCGGAATCTAGTTTGACCCCTGATTCCATGCCTCCTGCTCCCAGAAAACCTGACAGATACTACAGAGTCCCTGAGTCACACAAGTTCCTTTTTAAAAATCCTATTGCGGATCCGGAGACTATTTCACAGGGGACAAGGGCATTAAGGTTTCTACTGCTAAAAATCCTTCCCCTTCTGATAGAGACTCCAGGGTGCTGGATAGATGGGGGACAAGGGCATTACGGTTTCTACTGCTAAAAATCCTTCCCCTTCTGATAGAGACTCCAGGGTGCTGGATAGATGGGGTAAGAAGGTTTACACTTCTGCAACCTTGACCATTAGGGCTTTAAACTGCCAGTTTCATATGTTAAAGTATCAGCCACATGTTATTGGATTGCTTAAACAGAAGATTATGTTGATTCCTGACTGTGTGGAAAATAAAGAATTGCAGGATTTAATGGCATTCTGCTGAACAAGTTGGAAAACACACTTTGCAATGTGGTTTTGATTCTTTAGAAGCCACTTGCAGGGCTGCTGTTACTGGGTCTGTGCTCAGAAGGCATGTTTGGCTAAAGGAGCAATCTTTACCTGGTCATGTTAAAGCAAAATTTTTGGATGCTCCCTTAAATCAGGACCGCCTGTTTGGCATAAGGCTGAGAAAGTTCTTAAAAAGATGGAGGATAAAGCTAAATCTATGCAAACTGTTAAAGATTTCTTACAAGTTCAGCCTCCTAGATTTAGTAGGCACTGGCCCTCTAAGAATTGGTCCTTTCCAGCCCCTTCCAGGTCTTCTCAAGCCAAATCCAGACAAAGCAAAAGCCCCAGGTTTCAGTCCCAGGGGACACACAGGACTAAGCAGTGGGGGGCCTCCACTTCCAAATCTGGGAGTAATAAGACTCCCCCTATGGTAAACTGTCTCAATGACTTCTGTTTAAAATATCCAAGCACTTATCAACTGACTGCCTCTTTGAGGGTAAAGATTGCTCTTCAAGCAAAGAACTGGGAACTCATTACCCAGGACAAATGGGTTTTAAATATAGTGTCCCAGGGATATAGATTTCACTTCCACACATTGCCAACACCAAGCAGGTGGCCGGACCTACCTGCAAATCAGTGGGCAGAGGCCCAAAAACAAGTACTTTCTCTCTTAAGCATGGGGGCTATTCAACTGGTACCAGAAGAGGAAAAGGGACAAGGTTTCTACTAGAGACTTTTCTTGGCACCCTGAAAAGACAATTCATGGCGTCCTATCCTGGACCTGTCTACTCTAAACACCTTTTTGTAAATTCCAAAATTCAAGACGCTGACTCTTCACCAGTTACTTCCTATCCTAGGCAAAGATGCCTGGTTGGCAAAACTAGATTTAAAAGAAGCATACCTGCACATCCCAGTCAGGGAATCTTGCAGAAGATACCTACGCTTCAAAGCAGGCGACACGCACTATCAGATGTTCTTCGTGTTTCACAGTTGCATTCATTACATTTGGGTAATCTGCTGGCAGGTTGCCCTCAATCGGCCTGAATATCAAAGTCTTGGGTCCTCCGTCGGTTGCTGTCTCCTCTTCCATGACGTCAGGTCGTCAGGGGTATAAAACATGCAGCCGATGCCATTTTCTTTAGTCTTTCTTGCCGTGCGGTGCCCGAAGCAGAAGCCGGTCGGCCGACTCCTGAAATTTTCACATTCGAGTTTCAGAACTGAAGTCTTCAGTTAAAGCTAAGTACCCCATTGGGGAAACTTTTTCTTGCTCCTTAGCGATGTCAGTAAAAGTTAATAATTGCATTACTTGTGGGAAGCAAATACCTCAAAGATTTTCATTTGTCCTGTATTCCTTGCCTAGGCCCAGATCATAACGTGCCTTGCTGTTGGTTCTGTGCTAGATTTAACCAACGCACTATTAAGCATCAGTATATCTTTGCTTCAGAATATTTTGGAAACAGATTTAATTACCCTGAAATGTTGTCGGATAGCAATCAGACTACCGGAGTTCATAAAAAACGCAAAGAAAAGGACAGAGACAGACCGTCGAGGTCCAAAACAGATGATGAAGCTTCTGCTAAGACAGTCGCCGGTTCTCAGTGAGGTGCTTTCACAGCCCCTGATACCCGCTGCTTTTGAGTCGCAGGCCTCTACCGAGACCCATGCAGAGTCGGGTATGCTGCGAGATTCTCAGAATACTGTACCCGCGGATGTCTCTTCTTTGGATGGGTCCGGAGCCGCTGAGCAGGCACTGGCTTCTGAGAGTGTTTTCAGACATCAACATTTCTACATAAAACAGACGCCAGCTTCAAAAACAAAAAAAACTTCTAAGGCTAAAAAAACGATGCATGAGCCATGTGCTCAGGTCCCTATGCCTATAAAAAACAGATGATCAAAATGGCTGAGGACTTGATAACCTTGATCAGGGGTTCCCAACCCCCCCCCACCACCACCACCACCAATAAGAGGCCCAGGCAAGACACTGAGTGTTCAGATCAGGTTTCTGTTTCTTTGGATTCCTCTTCTGATCAGGAGATTTCTATACCACCCTAATGAGAATTCAGATGCAGAGGAATCCATCCCATCTGCATCTCCTCCTGAAGATTATTCTTTTGGAGAAACCTTGCATACTTTAAGGGAACATTTTCAGTGGGAGAGTCAAGATTTCGCAGAAACAAAAAAGAGGCTTAGGGATTTCTTTCTTCCTCAGCATAGGCCTTTGGCCATACCTCCTGTATTAGACATTGTTGATGATGTTTTTTCGGAATCCAGCATGGCTCCAGATTCCCTACCTCCGGCTCCTAGCAAGCTAGACAGATATTACAGGGTTCCTGACTCCCACAAATTTTTATTCAAAAATCCTGCTGCTGACCCTGAAACTATCTCAGAGGGTCCCAAAGGTATAAAGGTCTCAAAAGCTAAGAATCCTACCCCCTCTGATAGAGATTCCAGGACACTGGATAGATGGGGAAAGAAGGTTTATACATCTGCAACCTTGGCAGTTAGGGCCTTAAACTGCCAGTTTCATATGCTTAAATATCAACAGCATGTTATGGGATTATTGAAACAGAAAATGATGTTGATTTCTGAATGTGTGGAAAATAAAGAATTACAGGAATTATTGCATGCAGCAGAACAGGTTGGAAAGCATAATTTGCAATGTGGTTTTGATTCCTTGGAGGCCTCCTGCAGGGGCGCAATTACTGGATCTGTGATTAGAAGGCATGCCTGGCTCAAGGGGCAAAATCTGCCTGATCATGTTGAAGCTAAATAGTTGGATGCACCTTTACAGCATGATATTCTGTTTGATAATAAGGCAGAAGAGGTTTTAAAGAAAATGGAGGACAAAGCTAAGTCTGTGCAAACTGTAAAAGACTTCTTACAAGTGCAGCCACCAAGATTCAGTAGACACTGGCCTACAAAAAATTGGTCCTTTCCTGTGTCCGACAGACTCGTGGGTCAAGTCCATGCGCTCAAAAGGCTCTAGATACCAATCTCAGATTTCTTACAGGTCAAAGCAATGGGGTGCCTCTACCTCCAAATCTGGAGGAAACTAAGCACAACCCTACAGTAAACAGTATCAATGACTTCCCTTTGCCATCACCAAGCACTTAACTTTTGGCAGCCCCCTTAGGGGGAAAACTAGCACTTCATGCTCAAAATTGGCAGTTTAATAACCCAGGACAAGTGGGTACTAAACATCGTATCATAGGGATACAGATTCCATTTCCACACTCTGCCAATGGCAAATTGTTGGACAGATCTGCCAAAAAATCAATGGGCAGAGGCTCAAACAAGTTACGTCCCTTATGGTTATGGGAGCTATTCAGCCAGTACCAGAATAGGAAAAAGGACAAGGGGTTTTACTCAATACTGTTCTTGGTACCCAGAAAAGACTATGCCTGGCGCCCAATACTGGATTTATCGATTTTGAACACATTCTTTGACATCCCAAAATTCGAAATGCTGATTTAGCAACAGCTTCTGCCCATGCTGGGCAAGAACGCTTGGCTAGTGACTCTAGACTTAAGAGGCATACCTGCATATCCCAATATGGGAATCATGCAGAAGATACCTCCACTTCAAGGCAGGTTTTATGCATTACCAATTCTCTGCACTGCCCTTTGGCTTATCTACTGCACCCAGGGTCCTTACAAAGTGCCTGGCACCAGTAATTGCATTTTGCAGACAAAGAAGCATACAAATCTATCCTTACTTGGACGACTGTGTCATTCAAGCAGACAACAAGGGCATTCTTCTTCAACATCTGGCGTTTGTAAAAAGGCTTCTAACATGCCTAGGGTGCACAGTAAATGAAAAGAAATCACAACTGGTACGCTCTCAAAAGATTACATTACTGGGTGCAAGCTTGAATACAACTGCCCAGATGGCTTACCTTACGCCAGACAAAGGCAACTGACTATTTACTTCAAACAGATGGCAACAAAAACCCAGTTATCTGCAAGACATATTCTGCAGGCTTTGGGGTTCATGGCATCCTGCATTCTACTAATTCCATATGCAAGACTGCATATGAGGAAACTACAGTAGTATCTAAAAAGTTTATGGAGTCAACATTGTCACAGTCTGGAAACAATGATTCCTCTCATTCCCTGCCTACAACAGGAGTTTCTTTGGTGGGCAGAGATGTCACTAGAACATGGGACAGTCTTTCACTCTACCCCATGCCAACCAAACCCTAACTACAGATGCTTCAGACTATGCTTGGGGGGGCCCACCTGGTGGGGAGATGCATTCAGGGCATATGGAGCCCAAAACAAATGCATCTGCATATCAACCAGAAAGAGATGTTAGCTGTTCAGAATGCCCTGACAGCCTTCAAGGACTTACTTTATCCAGGACAACTACTGATGAAGACGGACAACACCACTGTTATGTGGTACATAAACAAGCAGGGGGGTACACATTCTACCCCTTTGCAGACTAGCCATGGCATTGTGGGACACAGCCTTGACTTACCAAGTACATCTTCAAGCTCAATTCCTGCCAGGAAAACAAAATACTCTGGCAGACGACCTAAGCAGAAATGTTATGGACCCTCACGAGTGGAAACTGGATCCACAAGTCTTCAGCATGATAGAAAAATGGGGGACCCCGGACATAGATCTATTTGCCTCTCCCTAGAATTATCAACTGGACAAATTCTGCACAAGGACTTATCACAGACAAGCATGGAAAGTGGATGCCCTATCCTTCAGTTGGAAAACCAATCAAACCTTTTCTCTTCTGCCTCTTCTTCCCAAGGTCTTACTAAAGGTCAGACAGGAAAAAACAAAAATGATCCTAATTGCCCCAGACTGGCCTCGCCAGCTCTGGTACCCAATTCTAAGGAATATGTCTCAATTCCCTCCTTGGTACTTGCCTCAAATACCTCATCTGCTGTCTGAGCAGAACAATCAAATTCTGCACAATCAGCTCCAAACTCTGAACCTGGCAGCATGGCTGTTCATGTAATTATTCAAACACCTCTCAATAAATCTGTGATGGATGTCATTTTGGAAGCCAGAAGGCGTAGTACTAGAAAATCTTATGCTGATAAATGGAAGAGATTCTGTGCTTGGAACCAAGCACAAGGGACTGACAGCAAAGCCAAATATTCCTCAGATTTTACAATACTTGACTGAAATGCTTGACAAGGGCCTATCTTTTTCATCAATAAAAATCCTTGCCTCTGCCATCTTGGCTCATTACAACACAGGGCCTCTCCCATCTTTTCTCATCCTCTGCTAAAACAGTATCTTAGAGGGGTCAAAAATTTAAGGCCTCCCAGATGATCACCAACTCCTCTATGGGACCTCAACTTTGTGTTGGAAAAGCTCACCCTGCCTCCATTTGAACCAGCAGCTACTGAGGATATAAAGTTTTTATATTGGAAAACAGCTTTCCTTCTGGCAATCACTTCAGCAAGAAGGGTTTCAGAACTACAGGCCCTCATGGCTGTGGAGCCTTTTATTACATTTTACCCGGACAGGGTGTCCCTCAGGACCAGTTCTTCCTTTATGCCTAAGGTGGTATCCAGTGTGGCTCTTAACCAAACTATTCACCTGTCAACCTTTTACCCAAATCCGCAGAACAAGGGGGAGCGGATTCTGCATTCCTTGGACGTACACAGACAACTAAGATTCTACTTAAAACAGGACCAAATCTCTAAGAAAGTCTGAGCAGCTACTGGTGGCATTTGCTGCAGGATCAGAGGGAAAGGCTATTTCAAAGCAGACTATTTCAAAGTGGATAAGCCACTGCATTCATTTCTGCTATTTACATCATGGTACACCAGTGCCCAAGGGAATTGGGTCACATTCCACCAGGGCTGTATCTACCTCAGCAGCTTTTCTCAGAGGGGTGCCAACCAAAGACATTCTAGAAGCTGCTACTTGGAGCTCTGTTCATACTTTCACAAAGCATTATCATTTGCCTCTCTTCTCCAAGTCCAGGGCAGGCTTTGCCACTGCAGTTCTGCAGGGCCTTATAGCCGCTCCTAATGCTGTTTAGTTCCAGCCTCCCATCCATAGCTTTGGGATTCTACCCAAATGTAATGACTGCAACAGTGAAACACGAAGAACATAGTACAGTTGTGTACACTTGCCATTTCATTGTTGCAGTCCGGGTTACTCACCAGCCATCCCCCTTTTTTCCTAGAACTTCTCTTTCCTTCACTGTATTCTACAGCCGTTGTGGTGTATTTGCTTTTAGATGAAGGTAAAGTTTATGTTGTTACAATTGTATTTATATACATATATATATATATATATATATATATATATATATATATATATATTATATTATATTATATATTTATATATATATATATATATATATATATATATATTATAATATATATATATTATATTATATTATATTATATATATATATATATATATAAAATGCACTTTTTTTTTTTTGCTCCCCATTTGGGGCTCACCTGACATCTGGGGCAAGAAAAACTTGAAAATGGCGTCGGCTGCATGTTTTATACCCATGATGGCCTGACGTCATGGAAGAGGAGACGGCAACCGACGCAGGACCCAAGACTTTGATATTCAGGCCGACTGAGGGCAACCTGCCAGCAGATTACCCAGTTGTAATGACTGCAACAGTGAATACACTCTAACATCTACATTTATGGTAAGTGTACACAACTGTACTTTCTCTGCACTGCCCTTTGGCTTATCTACTGCGCCCAGGGTATTCACAAAGTGCCTAGCTCCAGTTATTGAATTTTGCAGGCAAAGAAATATTCAAATATACCCATACCTGGACGATTGTCTAATTCAGGCAGAAAGCCAGGACATACTTTTGAATCATCTTGTCTTTGTACAAAGGGTTCTAACTTGTCTGGGGTACATGATAAACGAAAAGAAATCACACCAGGTACCCTGTCAACAAATTATATTCCTGGGAGCAAGCTTGAATGCAACTTCCCAGATGGCTTGCCTCACGCCAGAGAAACAAATTAATTTGACAACCTACTTCAAACAAGTGGCCACAAAAACCCTGCTATCTGCTGCAAGACAAATATTGCAAGCCTTGGGGTTCATGGCCTCCTGCATTCTTCTAATTCCATATGCAAGACTGCATATGAGGAAACTACAGTGGTATCTAAAAAGCGTATGGTGTCAACATTCTCGGGATCTAGAAGCAATAATTCCTATCATACCTTGACTACACCTAGAATTCCTTTGGTGGGCAGAGGCCTGCCACCAAAACAAGGGACTACCTTTCACACCACCCCCTGACGCTCAAACCCTAACAGACGCATCAGACTAAGGGAAGTGCATTCAGGGCAAATGGAACCCAAGTCAAATGCATCTGCATATGAATCAAAAAGAAATGTTAGCTTTACAGAATGCTCTGACAGCCTTCAAGGGCCACATTCTTCCAGGACAACTTATGGTAAAGACGGACAACACCACTGTTATGTGGTACATAAACAAGCAGGGGGTACACATTCTTACCCCCTCTGCAGACTAGCCATGGCATTGTGGAACACAGCCTTGAGCTACCAAGTGCACCTACAAGCTCAATTCCTGCCAGGAAAATTAAATACACTGGCAGACTGACTAAGCAGAAACCTCATGGACCCACACGAGTGGAAACTGGAACCAAGGATTTTCAACATGTTGACAAGCAAATGGGGGAGCCTGTTTGCCTCTCCCCAGAACTACCAATTGGACAAATTTTGCACAAGAACTTCCCACAAGCAAGCCTGGAAAGTAGATGCTCTGTCCTTCAGCTGGAAAAACCGATCAGTCTATGCCTTCCCCCCTCTCCCTCTGCTTTCCAAAGTACTACTAAAAATCAAACGGGACAAACAAAGGATGATTTTAATTGCTCCAGACTGGCCACGCCAGCATTGGTACCCCCTCCTTCGCAGTGTCACAGTTCCCCCATGGCACCTGCCTCAGACTCCTTCCCTGTTGTTTCAGCAGGAGGACCAGATTCTGCACCCTCAGCTTCTAACACTGAACCTTGCAGCCTAGCTATTTACATAATCTCTCCTCTACCATCCCTCCGTAAACCTGTGATGGATATCATTTTAGAGGCAAGGAGGCCTAGTACTAGAAAATCTCATGCTGGAAAATGGAAAAGATTCTGTGCCTGGAACCAGTCTCAAGGGATGAGCACAGCAGCGCCCAATTTACCTCAGATTTTACAATACTTAACTGAAATGCTTCACAAGGGCCTGTTTTTTTCCTCCATTAAAATCCACACCTCCGCCATTTCAGCTCATTGTAGCACAGAACCTCCGCTCTTCTCTCATCCACTGCTCAAGCAGTTTCTCAGAGGGGCCAACATTTTGAGACCACCCAGGAGAGCTCCAATCCCAACCTGGGTCCTTAACTTTGTTTTGGAGAAACTCAGTCTACCTCCTTTCGAGCCAGCTGCTACTGCAGACTTAAAACATTTCTTTCTTGGAAAACAGCTTTCTTTTTAGCAATCACTTCAGCTAGAAGGGTATCTGAATTGCAGGCCCTTATGGCAGTGAAGCCTTTTATCATCTTTCATGCGGACAGGATGTTCCTCAGAACCAATCCATCCTTCATGCCCAAGGTGGTATCCAGTGTCGCTCTTAATCAGTCTAATCATTTGCCAACCTTCTTTCCCAACCCACAGAACAAAGGGAAATGGATACTGCATTCCTTAGATGTGCACAGACAACTTAGATTCTACTTGGACAGGACTAAACTTTAAAGGAAATCTGAACAACTGTTGGTGGCATTTGCTGCAGGGGCAGAGGGGAAGGCTATTTCAAAGCAAACCATTTCTAAATGGATAAGCCATTGCATTCATTTCTGCTGTAAGCACCATGGAAAACTTATCCCCCAGGGGATCAGACCTCACTCCACCAGGGTTGCATCTACCTCTACAGCTTTTCTCAGAGGCATCCCTACTAGGGACATCCTAGAAGCCACTACCTGGAGTTCTATGCATACTTTCACCAAGCATTATAATTTGCCAGTTTTCTCTAAATCCAGAGCTGGCTTTGCCACTACAGTCTTGCAGGGCCTTATAGCTGGTCCTAATGCTATCTGAATTCCTCCTCCCAACCATAGCTTTGGGAATCTACCCAAATGTAATGACTGCAACAGTGAAACATGAAGAACATAGTACAATTGTGTACACTTACCATAAATGTCGATGTTCGAGTGTCACTGTTGCAGTCCTGGTTACCCTCCCTCCAGCCCCTTAACTTCTTTTGCGTACCCTCCAGCCCCCTAACTTCTTTTGCCTATACCTCTACTTTCCTTTACTACGCTTAAAAGCCTTTTTGGTGTATTTGCTTTTTTGTTGGAGGTATATCATTGTATTTCTATATTTAATTGCTCCCCATTAGGGGGGCACTTGACATCTGGGGCAAGAAAAACTGATGTAATGGCATCTGCTGCATGTTTTATACCCCTGACAACCTGACGTCTTGGAAGAAGGGACCGCAACCGATGCAGGACCCAAGACATTGTTAATCAGGTCAACTGAGGGCTACCTGCAAGCAGATAACCCAAATGTAATGACTACAACAGTGAATACACTCGAAAATCTACATTTATGGTAAGTGTACACAACTGTACTTTGTGTTGAATATATGACTTCTTTTCTGAGTAAACAGTGCAGTGCATGTGCACTGAGTAGGCCTGTATAGCCATTTATCTATTCTACATTTTGCCGTTTCATTCAAAGCTTATATTTACTTTAATATAGGTGTTTAAAAAATTATCACTTAAGATGCAGGCACACATATATTAATCAAAAACCAAACATATATAATAATTACATACATTATATGTGTTTTCTTTCTTTTTATAACAACGGTATTTCAGTCCATTATTACAAAAATTGCTCACTTCCTGCCATCCCTTAAATCTCACTCTTCTTCCCAAATCTTATTCTGCATGTATTGTTCCCACAAATTCCATTTATTTCTAAGTAGTTTGCTCCTTCTCTTTACTAAAGATATGTCTTCCATTTTTTCTCTCTCTTGCAATATTCAGTACTTCAAGTACAGTTGGTTTAGGTTTTGATTTCCATTTCTTAATTGTGTTTTTTTTTTTGGCAGCCAACAGAATTAAACTTGATATGGCTTTACTATATCTTGGCAATTTGGATCCTGTAACTCTGCTCCAAAGAATAATTTCCTTAGTTACAGCCATTGGCACTTTTCTGTTATCGGGGCAACACAGGTCATGAGCGGATGGAATATTACCAGGTAACTTGAGACTGACTTTTCATAAACCCGTTTCCACTAAGGTGAACGGGTGGGTAGTCACACTATTTCCCGAATTCGTACTCATGGTATAACAGTACTAACCATAATCTTCCCCCGATTTTGGTGTCTCAGCGCCCTGGTCTTTGTATAATGTACAAAGCTTAAAATATATTGTTTTCAGGTCACAATCCCTTGCCCACTATCCCCGTATTCTTGAGAATATTTATTTCCTGTTAAGTTCACTTTCGTAAAGTTCTGACTTTTTCATTTCACCGTTGACCACACATAATTGTGTTACTCAGGTATTTTTTATGTTTTGTTTTCAGGAGCTGTAGAGGTTTTTTCCACAGGCAACTTTGATACCTCACTTTCAAAGAGCTCTGTTAATGTGACCTCCCAGCTATCCATATACAATAAACATGTTTCTACAGTGCAGTTATCATTTTTGTCTTAGAAGCCTTAGAGCTTTAGTCCCCCCCCCCAAAAAAAAAGTTTGTGTGTGTGGTATATATTAAAGGAATTTAAGAAACGTGAACAATACATAAAAAGTGAACACCTTCATCCTTTTTTTAAGGGGCTTAACAGCTGGGATGTGTACACATTGATTTCTATATAATACATTCGGTGACTGTCTGCAAGGGAAGTATAACTTTTTGTATAAACATCAGTGGCAGCAGTGTGATCTTTGCGACCGCGAGCTAACATTCCAAATGCTGAGTACAGCTGTTGCCCTAATAATGGGAAAAGTACCCAACCATTTGCACCCCCAATATTTCTAACGTATGCTCTGTAGGGAATAGTCTTCCAACTCATTACACTCCCAAAAACATGTTCTCAGTTGCCTTTTTCTTCCCCATGACACTTCCAACATTTGCTGTCTACCCTGAGGAACAATTTCTTTGAACTTTGGTTAGGGTTTGCACTGGTATTTTTATATTCCAAACCTATCCTTATGGACTTTGTTGCATACTTGGGAGCCATGCATATTGTTCTCCCTTCTTACCTTGTAAGTTGCTTTTTCAGTCTCTCGTCCCCAATCTTTTCTAACCTTATGTGATTGAGTCTTATGGTTATCATGCACTATTCTATATGATCTAATTATCCATTTTTAACAGCAGCTTCTGTTCTAGATTCAGTAAAATCTGTACCAGAGCATATCTTTCTTGTAGAACTCTCCTATCCCTTTCTTTTGGCTCTACTCTGGTGTCAATCCCTGTTAGGGAAGGCAGCCTCTGACCTGCATTCCAAACTTCTTTTTGGCCTCATCCCACTTACCCTCTATAGTTATTCTGTCCAATACCTTGGTTCCTTTGCAAGTTTTCTTCAGTAAATTCCAGCCCCCTCTTGCCTATTTCTATATCCTTACTTGCAATCATGCCTTTGGCAAAATCGTCTTTCTCTATTCCAGTGTCTGCTTAGTTCTTTAGAATATTTTCTACAACTTTGTTGTGTGCTGTGTGGATGTTATTCTCCTTAAGAATCTGCTTGCAGAATCCCACTCTCTCCTTATTTCTTATATTCCATTTCCACTTATTCCTGTCCACATTTAACTGTGACCTTCTGCTTTGCGTTACCTATGTGAGAATTAAATAAGTAGCTCTAAAATATCCCTTCATATCAGGTAATCCCAAACCACCTTATTCTTTTGCAAGGATCAACCTATCTCGATTTACTCTCCCTCTCAGATAAATTCCTTCAACTCAACTTATATTTACTTTTGATGAACATCATACTGACCATTGCTGCAGTAGCCTTAGGTATGTGGGTTATATCTGGCATAGAATGTAACAGACTTCCAGTTTCCAAAGCTTCAGGGCACTTTCCATGTGCCCAGTCAGTCAGCTGGATCTGAGCTGACAAAAAAGACAGGTGTGGGTGCCAAGCCCTCTAGAGCTTTCCATCCGCTGAAGAGTGCTCTTCTCTGAGGCTTCTGAGGATCAGTGGTCAGCTTGTGCTGTTCCTTTGCTGGGCAGATAAATTCCCTTTGGAGAAAAAAAATCATCCATTTAAAAAAAAAAAAAAAAAAAAAAAAAAAAAAGGTAAGAATACTTTCATGTTCAGGAAAGTTATTTTAAAGCTAGGATTTTGTGTTTTAATGGTACTTTTAAACAAGAATACTCTCTTTTTTTCCTTCCAGTTTAAAAGTTGTAATTGTAAACCATTTTTGTGTGGAGAGATTGTGTTTATTTTAATTTTCTGGAGATGGCAAAGTGTATTAGTGTGTTTACTGTGTTTTTATGTTAAAATGTGATTTCTAAAGACCGAGTTTTACTAGCTTTTGCTGCTTATTTTCTCCATGAAAGAGACACCATTTTCAGCGTGACCGTTGAACAAATTGTCAGTCCTCCAAGTCGCAAAAATAAAAAGTTAAGCAAACAAGCCTCTGCCACCATAGCAGGCTAGCAGTTTGCTTCAGCCACAGGTGGGTGACTCATGTTCATTAGTTGTACATCAGACCACTCGTCTTTTAACCTCAGATCCATCTGGTGTGGCACCTGCAGCCACTATGGGCTGGGTTTAGGCACTTCCTCTGCAGCTGTTGGGGTCCCCTCAGTGGGCAAGAGAGACACCCTCTTGTTTGTCCTGGGAGAGGGAACAAGGAAGGCTTCCCAGTTTTGTCAGAATGTTGTGCCCATCCCTGGAGAAGCTGCTACTGCCATTAACAATAATGCTGGTCCCATTTTTCCTGTCAAAAAGAAAACAAAAATTAAATGTATATTTACTCCTCCTGAAATTTCTTTTGAAAGCAAGACACCAGTATTAGTGCAGTGACAAGTCCGTTACTAATAAGGGAAGCCTGACAAAACAAAAAAGTGAATGGAACCATGAGCAGGGCTAGACAGTAGTTAATTCAAAAATTTCAGTCCACAACTGACTTGAAGAGTTGCTTTTTTAAAAGTAATAGTTGTTTATTCCAAGAGTTTAAAATCCATAATGTAGTCAGAAGTGCGCATTCCAAAAGTTCTCTCCATTTTCTATTTGTCTTGCCTATGTAGTATGCTTCACACTTGGAGCAGTTTGCTATGTATATTAAGTGTTGTGTGTTGCAGTTTCCAAATGCTGTTTGTTCAAAAGCTGCATCTTTGACTGGATGTCTAACAAACTTGTTAATGTACATGCAAAAAGGGCAATCATTACATCTGTACGTTCCATGCTTATTAGTGTAAAAGTAAGATGTATTTTTTGGTTGCTCTTTATAACAAATAATGTTCTTGAAGCTATCTCTTCCATAACAAACTTGGTGAATTTGGTGTGATATTCCTTAGCTCAGGTATATCATTGGTATAGACCAGTATTTTTTAACAGTGCTCTTTTTATGACTGGTGTATTTCTATCATGTGTAAGAGTGTATCTTAGTTTGATATGATTATGACTGGTGGACAATCGTACATCTCTTTTGGTGGTTAGGAAAAGTGTGTATTCTGTGGATTTCTTGTTTATAATGTCTCGTGTAATTGTTTTAACTTTTTGGTGACTAACCTCTATATGGATTCTGAAGCAGTCTTTTCAAGCTGCTGTTCCATTAGTGAATCATTTGTAATCTGAAGTAGTTAACTTCATTTATCTGCAACATGTGGGCATTCGTATCCATATCGGATCCAAGCCGGCAACATTTTATCAAGCATCTGCTCCAAGCCCCTCCCCTTACCCATAATCCCTCACCTCTCCTACCTTTCCCCAGATCTCGTTTGCTGCTTCATGCGTTCACATCGTGGTCTCTATAGCTCCAAGTTGGGTAGAGTAAGTGGAACTTTTGATTCTTAAGTTAGTGTGTGAGAGGTAGTTGTTTGTGATAGCCTTTCCTCCCCTTCGTCTTGTCGGTCTTTTTAAAAAAAAAAAAAGTAAGTAGTTAAAGTTTGAGTTTTTTTCCTGAATAGACTAGGCCTAGCCAACCTCTGAGTGTGTGTGTCTAGTTTAGCGTTTGGCTCAGTGGAGTGTGTTATGGCTGACCAGCCTAAACCAATGTTCAAGAAATGCACAGTGTGGCCACAAGCTTTCACCGGCTGATGGCCACACTGTGTGTTATTTGCCTTGGCGCGTTCCCTATCTTAGTTTGCCATGTGCTGTGTGTGCAGGGTTCAGTCCCAGAGCCCTTAAAGAGAGGAAGGTGAAACTGGTAGCCAAGGGCCTGCAACCAGTTTCTGCCTTAGAGACGCCGGCCTCGACATCGGCTCCTGTTGCCGACCAACCCCACCCCTCAGGCTGGGACTCAACCTCCCCTCTAAGCCTGCTGAGGCGGGGACAAAAGCTACAAACAAGGACAAAAAAGAGAGAGAAAAGGGTAGAGAGGCACCACAAGCGATCTGAGCAGGAGCCTTTTCCCAGTCCACCTGTGAAAGTTGTTAGGACCACTTCTCTGCTCCATTCCCCGAGGTTCTCCCCGGAGACGACGGAGCCCTTGGATCGGAGACCTTCTTTGAGGTCATCTTACAGGGTCAGATCCGAGTCGGTCCAGATCCGAGTCGGTTGCCTCTTCGCAGTCGACTCTGAGTCTATCAGAGCTTGACATGGACAGCATGATGCAGAGATTCATTCGGACCCAAATCCAAATGGGAGTCTTGCCAGGCCCCTCTCCAGCCGGAGAGGGTACCTCTATGCCCTTCTTCCATTCTATCTCTCCTTACCTGATCCGACCATCGATCTTGGGGTTTATGGATCCTCGGAGCTGGGGGTTCGGCACCGACGGTTCCTCCAACCTCGACGCCGGCCATTACCTTCAGTTCCTCTGATCAGACTTGTTCAGATCCGAGCAACTCTCTGAGCCGAGAGCAGGGAGCCAGATCCGAAGGAACGGAGATGTCTTCGGCTCCGACTTTGTCAGATCTGAGCCGTTCCTTCAGAACCCTGGCTACCTTGGCCTCGGCCATGATCCTCACGACGGAGCTGGGAAGAGCTTCTTCCTTGTTGGTTGCAGAGGAGGTGTGCTTTCTTTTGGCCTTTGATGTGGTGGAGAGGGTTCTCTCCCAGGGATTGAGACCCCAGCTCATTGCCTTGGAACTCCGCCCAGTCTGCCTTGGATTTGGTCAAGACTCCCATCAGCTTGTCCCAGGGACAGCCCGAGCCAGAGGACCCCCAGGTAGATCCCATCATGGAACCCACCATGTCTTACGAGCCCTCTTCGAGTCCCGCTGAGGAGGCCCCACATAAGCATTCGTGTAAGAGGAGGCATATGGAGTCCCCAGAGTCCCTCTCAGGTCACCTCCCGAGGATGTCTCCTTTGGAGACATCATGGAAATTCTCTGCCCGAGGGGAGGTTGATCAGCCCCAAAACCCTCAATGGACGAGTCAGTATTCTTGGAGGCCTTTGGCATGGGCCCATCTACATACTGGGTGTAATCTCCTGCAGATCCATTAGTGGATCTTATCACCACGCAGGCATGGAAGGAGACTGACACCATAGAACCAATACCAAAATGCACAGACAGGATCCTTTCTTCTCCCACAGACAGGCTTTTGGTACAAGGGATCCCCTGTGGATGCTGTGGTGGGTGGCGGCTGCCACCAAGAGAGCACGGGGAGGCGGCACGCCTGGCTCAGACTGTCATTTCACGGATCCCTTCAAGGCGTCTTTCACGAATGCTCCCTTTGACTGTTCCTCCCTTTTTGGGGAAGACAGTTCGTGACACCTTAGTCCAGAGCGAGAAGGACGGGAAGACTCTGCCTGCTGTCAAGAGTCCACTTCTCTAGCCCTCAAAGATCCTTTTCTAGGAATCTGAGAGGGCAGAAGAAGATGTGGTTCATAAAATGTCAGTTTTCCCACGACACTCAGGACAACTCATCCCCTAGAGGCAGAGAGGGACAAGACAGATGCCACCCCAGAGGCAGAGGGGGTCCGAGGAATTTTGGGTCGAGGGAGACCTTCTCAGACTGACCTACACAGCAACCCTGACGGGTTGCCTGACTGTCCTGCTCTGGAGACAGTCGGGGGAAGATTGTCATTGCACCTAACGGCTTGGGAGTCCATCATGACAGACCGTTGGGTGCTCCAAATAATATCCAGAGGATACTTCATCCTGTTCATCGCCCCACCTATACAATCAAAGCACCTCCCGGATGACCCACCCGATCAAAGGGAGGCCGCAGCGCACACAAACTTTCAAGGCTGCTTTACAATCGGGCCATCGAATTGGTCCCCCAGATCAGTCCAGATTAGGCATTTACTCCTGGTTCTTTTTAGTGCCAAAAAAGACTGGGGACCTCAGACCCATATTGGACTGGTCTACCCTGAACCTGTTGGTAGCCAAGCAGAAATTCCGGATGGTCAATTTACAGTCAATCCTACCTCATCCCCGAGGATGCGACTGGATGTACTCGATAGACCTCCAGGACGCTTACTACCACATCAAGATTTGCAGAAGCTGCAGGAGATTTCTTTGCTTCCGGCTGGGAGCCAATCATTTCCATCAGAGCCCTACTCTTTCATCTCACCACAGCCCCCAGAGTGTTTACCAAGGTTATAGCAGTAGTAGCTGCTCACCTGAGGCTTCAGGGAATTCAGGTGTTTCCTTACCTAGACGATTGGCTCCTCGCTGCTACCACCAAGCGTCTACTTTGCATGGCCAGAGACTCCTTCATGCATCTTGCAGTCAATCTAGGGATCACCATAAGCATCTCCAAGTCCCGCCTAAATCCTACACAGACCTTGGAATTCATAGGGGCACGGTTGGACACTCTACTTTTACAAGTTTTTCTCACTCAGGACAGGGTCCAGAACCTACAGGCCCATGCGTCAGTGATCCTTGGCCCCACGACACCGATGGAGAGCAACATTCTCCACACCCTAGGTTCCATGGCAGCAGCAATTTCAATTTTACCATGTGCGTGCCTTCACATATGAGGGTGCTAAAGGGGGACCTTGGCAGTTCAGTGGTCTTGGTTAGACCTCCCCATGGACGACCCTATACGAATCAGCAAAGCCTGCAAGACTTCTCTTCTTTGGTGGCTCCAGTCACCGGAAATCTTGGCTGGTCGCCCATTCTTAACATCCTCAGTCCAAGCCACAGTGACCACGGACGCCTCCCAGCTTGGGTGGGTGGGGGGGGGGGCACTTTTTGGGAAGGACAGTCCAAGGCACGTGATCCCAAACCGAGACCAGATTGCATATCAGTTGAGGGCAGTGCTTTTAGCGTTGCAAGACTTTCACACTGTTCTCCCCCCGGGGACGATTGCAGTTCAGTCAGACAACATGTCCGTTGTTTGGTACATCAACAAACAAGGAGGGACCGGTTCTTGCCCTCTCTGCTGTGAGGCCATGAGAGTGTAGGAGTGGGCGATTTCCACCAGTCTGTTTCTGATTGCAACACACATCCCGGGCTACTCCAACATTTTAGAGGACAGATTGAGTTGGGCTATTCTAATGCCATATGAGTGGTCTCCGAAACAGTCAGTAGCTGAGGAGATCTTCCTAGCGTGGGGTCACCCTTGCTGTGATCTCTTCGCATCTCCTTCCAACGCGAAGTGCAGCAAAGTTCGCTCTAATCCCCTCCCCAGGGGACTCCCCCAGAGATGCTCTAGTCCATGCTTGGCCTCCCGGGTTACTGTATGCCTATCCCCTGCTACCTCTAATTCCGAAGTTTCTTCAGAAAGCATACCGACTGGGGTGCATAGTGATCCTCATTGCCCTGTTCTGGCCTCAAGTGTGGTTCCCCTTCCTCTGGCCTCATTCTCCAACTCCTCCATGGATTCTAGATCCCTGCCCGGATCTCGTATCCCATCTCTCGGGCATCAATCTGCCCGACCTGGACAGCCTCAAGATGACTGCTTGGTTGCTCCAGCTCCCCTGATCGCTAGTGCTCCCGGTTTATCATCTTTGGTAAAAAGTATTCTGGTGGCATCCCTCAAAGCTTCCACTAGTTAGATTTATCGCAGCAAATGGAAATGCTTCTCTATTTGGGCTTCTCAGAGAAACATAGATCCATTTACTGCCCCGATGTTCATCGTGCATACAGCTGCAGTCATTACAGATGGAGTTATCCTGCTGTCAGGCGGGTCCTCGGTTGGCCGAATTCCAAAGTCTAGGTCCGGCGTCGGTTGTCGTCGCTTCTTCCCTGATGTCAGTGCGGCAGGGGTATAAAAGAGGCAGCCGATGCCATTTTCTTCAGTCTTTCTTGCCGCGCGGTGCCCGAAGCAGAAGCAGTTCGCAAGTGCTGGTCGGCCAGCTCCTGAGATTTACGAAAGTATTTCAGCCGAAGTCTTCTTTAAAGCTAAGTACCCCGTTGGGGAAACTTTTCTTGCCTCAGACCGATGTCAGACAAAGTTAATAATTGCATTTCTTGTGGGAAGCAAGTACCGCATAAGGATTTCCACTCTTTCTGTATACCTTGCTTAGGCCCAGACCACGACGTCTCGGCCTGCCGTTTTTGTGCTAGGTTCAACAAGCGCACTATTAAGCGCCGGGTGGAGTTTGCCCTTCATTATTTTGGCAAAAAATGTAATTATCATGTCGTCAGGTACACCAACACCAGTTTTAAGCAAAAGACGCAAAGATAAGGACTGACATCCGAGGCCCGCACCGAGTACTGAGACCACGCTTAGGCCGACTACCAGTTCTCCGGTTCTCAGCGAGGCGCCTACGCAGCCCCTGAATACCGATGAAACTATTTTACCGGTGACTTCAGTACCCGAGGTCGCAAGCTCCTCTGTCTCCATTCCTTCTGCAGATACCGACGCCACTCTTGGTGGGGAAACTCAAAATTTAGTCGGGCCTGCCATTTCTGAAGGCGTCTTCAGGCCTTCCACTTTCTCTATTAAATCCTTCACTAAATCTAAAGCAGCCATGAAAACTAAAAAAACAGGGTCCTCAGACTACCTCTCAAGGCCCCATGCCTAAAAAGCAGATGCTTAAAATGGCTGAGGATTTGATGACTCTTATCAGGGGTTCTCAACCCCACTCTGACAACAGGCCCAGATTGGAGGAAGACTACCCTTCCTCAGACCAGGCTTCTATTACCTCAGAACATTCTGAGGACCAGGATTATGCCTATTCCCCTTTCGAAGACTCTGATGCTGAGGAGTCTATTCCCTCGGTCTCCCCCCCTGAGGACCACTCTTTTGGGGAAACCCTGCATACATTGAGGGAACACTTTCACTGGGAAGGCCAGGATTACTCAGATTCCAAGAAAAGGCTCAGGGAATTTCTACTGCTCCTCCAGCATAGGCCCCTAGCTATCCCTCCTGTTTTAGATATTTTGGATGATGTGTACGCAGAAGCCAGCCTTAATCCAGATTCTTTACCTCCAGCCCCTGTTAAACCAGACAGGTATTACCGGGTCCCTGATTCTCACCAGTTCCTCTATAAAAGCCATACTGCTGACCCAGAAACTATTTCACAGGGTCCCAAGGGAATAAAGGACTCTACTGCTAAAACCCTTTACATTCAGAGAGAGATTCAAGAGCATTAGAAAGGTGGGGGGAAAAGATGTATACATCTGCCACTTTAACCATGAGGGCATTAAACTGTCAATTCCACATGTTAAAGTACCAACAGTTTTTGTTATCTCAGTTGAAAAGCAAAATGACACAAACAGAACAACCAGATTTGAAAGAGTTGCAGGATTTGTTGCATGGTGCAGAGCAAGTGGGTAAACATACCTTGCAGTGTGGTTTTGATGCTTTAGAGGCCTCATGTAGAGCTGCTGTCATGGGGTCTGTTATACGTAGACATGCTTGGCTCAAAGAGCAAACCTTACCAGATTATGTCAAAGCAAAGTTATTAGATGCACCACTTCAAAAAGATGTATTGTTTGGTGTTAAAGCTGAGGAGGTACTAAAGGAAATGGAGGAAAAAGTGAAATCTATGCAAACAGTGAAAGATTTCCTACAGGTACAACCTCCACGCTTCAGCAGAAACTGGCCTTCAAAAAATTGGTCCTTTCCAGCCACGGACAGACCTCAAAGGGGGCAGATACAGACGCCCGAGGGGTAGAGGACAACCTCAAGGATCTTACATAGCAAGACAGTGGCAAGCGCCAATCCCAAGGGGTGGAGAAGATAGATCACAGTCATTTAGAAAACACACAATGACTTCCCCCTATGCCTGCCAAGCAAAGCTTTAATGGCAACACCTTTGGGCGGAAAACTGGCATTATTTTCAAAAAACTGGCATATTGTTACAAAAGACAAATGGATTCTGGACATTATAGACAGAGGCTACAGGTTCCACTTTCACACCCTTCCAAAAATGAGAGGCATACCAAAGCCACCACAAAATCAAAGGGCAGAGGCACAAAGACAAATTTCCGCTCTCATGGATATGAATGTGATTCAAGAGGTACCTGCAAAAGAGCAAGGTCAAGGTATTTATTCCAGACTATTCCTGGTACCAAGGAAAGACAAAGATTGGAGACCTATCTTAGACCTATCCATCCTAAACACATATCTACAGGTGCCAAAATTCAAGATGCTCACATTACAGCAGCTTCTTCCCATGCTGGGCAAGGAGTCTTGGCTGGTAACATTGGACCTCAAGGATGCATACCTGCATGTCCCTATCAGACAAGATTGCAGAAGATACCTCAGATTTCTTGTAGGTTCAACCCATTACCAATTCTCTGCATTGCCCTTTGGCTTATCTACTGCGCCCAGAGTGTTTACGAAATGCCTGGCATCAGTAATTGCCTTCTGCAGACTACAAGGAATACAAATCTACCCATATCTGGATGACTGCCTGATCCAAGCAGACAGCAAGGACATTTTATTGCAGCATCTGAGTTTGTAATAAAACTGTTAAACTTCCTGGGATACACAGTGAAAAAAAGAAATCAAAACTAATACCTTCTCAACAGATAATTTTCTTAGGTGCCAGCTTAAATACAACCACCCAGATGGCCTACCTCACGCCAGACAAACAAGGGCAACTGTTTCAGTACTTCAGCAAAATGGCAACTTTCACCAGACTAACTGCAAGGAAAGTCCTGCAGGCTCTGGGATTCATGGCATCTTGCATCCTACTAATCCCATGTGCAAAGCTGCATATGAGGAAACTACAATGGTACCTAAAAAACTTATGGCCTCAACACAGCCACAGCTTGGAAACAATTATACCACTCATTCCATGCCTTCAAAAGGAATTTTTGTGGTGGGCTCAAGCATGCCAAAGAAACACAGGTCTCCCTTTCTGTGTACCTCAAGCAACTCAAATCATCACAACGGACACCTCAGACTACGCCTGGGGAGCACACATGGCAGATCAGTGCATTCAGGGAAAATGGTCCCAAAAAGAGAAGCACCTACACATCAACCAAAAGGAGATGCTAGCCGTGCAAAATGCTCTTATGACCTTCAAAGACCTACTGCATCCAGGCCAGCTATTGATGAGGGCAGACAACACCACAGTCATGTGGTACATAAACAAACCGGGGGGGAACTCATTCATACCCCCTGTGCAGGCAAGCCATGACCCTATGGAACACAGCACTGGAATTGCAAATTCAACTACAGGCACAATTCCTGCCAGGGAAGAAGGAAAGCACACTGGCAGACAACCTTAGCAGAAATATGACGGATCCACACGAATGGAAGTTGCATCCTCAGGTTTTCTCAAAGATAACTCAGGCATGGGGACAGCCAGACACATA
The DNA here is from genome assembly GCF_019279795.1 of Protopterus annectens. Taxonomy (NCBI): domain Eukaryota; kingdom Metazoa; phylum Chordata; order Ceratodontiformes; family Protopteridae; genus Protopterus; species Protopterus annectens. The sequence goes on from NC_056747.1 coordinate 722,148,141, forward strand.
GATCTATTTGCTACCCACAGAAATTACCAGTTGAAAAAATTTTGTTCAAGGACCTATCATCCACAGGCCTGGAAAGTGGACGCACTCTCTTTCAATTGGACAACATTGACAGTCTATGCCTTCCTGCCTCTTCCTCTACTGACCAAAGTTCTATTAAAAGCCAGAGCAGAGAGGCCACAAATGATTCTCATTGCTCCAGACTGGCCACAGCACCACTGGTATCCGCTCCTAAAGAGCCTGACACACTCCCCACCATGGATCCTACCTCTAGTACCTCTTCTGTTGTCCCAGCACAACTACAAAACCCTTCACAGCCAGCTCAAAACCCTAAATCTAGCTGCATGGAGAATACCTTAATTTCCCAACAGACTATCCTCTCCAAGGAGGTGCAGGATGTCATCTTGGAGGCCAGAAGACCTTCTACTAGAAAAGCCTACTTCGCCAAATGGCAACGATTTTGTTCCTGGAATCAAGCAAAGGGCCAGAATCCTTTGGTAATAAATATACCTTAAATTTTACAGTACCTAGCTGAGATGTTAAACAGTGACCTTTCCTTCTCCTCCATCAAGAGCCACGCTTCAGTCATTTCTGCACAATACAACACAGACCCTCCTTTATTCTCACATCCCCTATTAAGGCAGTACCTCAGAGGGTCAAAAAATACAAAACCCCCAAGGAAACCACCAGTTCCAGCTTGGGACCTCAACTTCGTATTGGAAAAGCTGACCCTGCCTCCCTTTGAGCCGGCTTCTTCAACAGAGCTACAAGTACTTGTCATGGAAAACAGCCTTCCTTCTGGCTATCACCTCAGCATGCAGGGTTTCGGAACTGCAGGCCCTCATGGCTGTGCAACCATTCATCATTTTCCATCAGGACAGAGTTTCCTTATGAACCAACCCTACCTTCATGCCAAAGGTAGTATCCAGTGTAGTCTTGAACCAGACTATCCACTTGCCTACCTTTTATCCAAATCCACAGAACAAAGGGGAGAGACTACTACATTCCTTGGACATTTACAGACAAGTTCGTTATTACTTGGACAGAACAAAGCCATTCAGGAAATCTGAGCAGCTCTGTGTCCTATGCTACAGGTGCTCAAGGAAAGGCTATTTCCAAACAGACAATTTCAAAATGGATAGCCCCTGCATTCGCTTTTGTTATTTCATGGAAAATCTGTGCCTGCATACATCAGATCCCACTCCACCAGGGCCACAGCTACCTCTGCAGCTTTCCTCAGGGGGGTTCCTACCAAGGACATTTTGGAAGCAGCTACTTGGAGTTCAGTGCACACTTTCTCCAAGCACTACCACCTTCCACTATACTCAAAATCTAGAGCGGGCTTTGCCACAGCAGTCCTGCAGGGCATCCTCGCTACTCCTAGTTCTACTTGGTGCCTACCACCCTTACTTAGCTTTGGGATTCTACCCATCTGTAATGACTGCAGCTGTATGCACGATGAACATAGTACAGTTTTGTACCTACCATAAATGTAGATGTTCGAGTGCTCATACAGCTGCAGTCCAGGTTACCCTCCCTCCGTCCCATCTTAGGACAGGACTTATGACACACACCTTTATCATACAACCTGTTTGGGGTATTCTTTTATGGTGTATTTGCTTGCAACTACTGTTTTATTTATCTATATTGCATGTTTGCATAACATTATGTTTTGCCTTCCTTCTGGGGGCACCTGACATCTGGGGCAAGAAAAACTGAAGAAAATGGCGTCGGCTACCTCTTTTTTTATACCCATGCCGCACTGACGTCAGGGAAGAAGCGACGACAACCGACGCCGGACCTAGACTTTGGAATTCGGCCGACCGAGGACCCGCCTGACGGCAGGATAGCCCCATCTGTAATGACTGCAGCTGTATGAGCACTCTAACATCTACATTTATGTTGGGTACAAAACTGTACTTTTCCTGCAGTCTTGGAGATTTTGTCATATATTTTTCAGCAAGGGGCTAGTTCTTCCACAGTGGAAGTACAACTGGTAGCCATATCCAGTTTTCATATTGGCGAAAATTTGAATGCTCTGGCCTCCTTGAGATTATGCAAGGCCTTTCTAAAAGGTACTTTTCTCTTGTGTCCCCCCTTGGGACATTACTTTAGTTCTGTAGACATTGGTGGCACCCCCCTTTGAACCAGCAGCATCAGTAGACTTAAAATTTCTGTCCCGGAAGACTGCCTTTATAGTGGCCATTACTTTTGCTAAAAGGGTTTCTGAGATCCAAGCTTTGTCTGCCTTGCCCCCCTATTTGACTTTTCATAAAGACAGCATTTCACTTCGCACAAGCCCTTCTTCCTTACCAAAGGTGGCTTCTGAAGCTAACATTATCCACTCACTACTAGAACTGCCTTTTCCCCCCTCCACTCCACCCTTCTCTATCCTTGTGAATGCACCCTCACACATTTCATTCTAATCCTCTCCTCTCAAACTTAACCATCTCTCTTCCTACACATCCTTCTCACTTAATTCACACTCTGTCTCCCACCATGCAAACAAAATCTGCCTATGCTCTAATACCTTATTTCTAAGCCTAATCCTGTTCTGCTTACTCTACCTTACTAGTCTCCCACAGTTTCAGCACTCCCCTCCCTTTCATGCAACTGCGATTTACATTAAAAAAGACTTTCCCTTTACAACCCAAGCCTCCCACCACCTCTACAAACATAATTAATCTTTTCTATTTCAAAGGAAGCTCTTCCTTACCCCTAGTAAACCACTTCCCATACCCACCAAACTCACCTCATTAGGTTCCCAATATCTGCACTTATGACCCATTAGAAAATGGATACCTATCTATACTCTACTCAAGATTTTCACCCTCCTCCTCCATTCTGGAGACATGCACCCTAACCCAGGGCCTTCATGTAACTCCACCTCTAAACTACATTCACATAGCTGTCCCCTGCACCATAAATCTCTTCTCCTTGCCACACTTAATGCCAGGAGCCTTTGTAATAAAATACCTTCCTTTCATGCCTGGATCTCTCATAAACCTGATATTGGTTCAATCACAGAAACCTGGCTAAAACCACACATAAAAGATACCCAAATTATGCCCTCTAACTATAAACTTATAAGAAGTGACAGACCTCAAAAGAAAGGTGGAGGAGTAGCCTTACTCTTCTCCTCCTCCTTAACAGTAACACACCCTATACTAAGCCCATACCCTCATTTGACACCGCCAAGCTAACCCTCGCCCTTCTCAAAGTAAATAAGAATAAAACTTTATGCATTGCCTCCCTGTACATTCCTCCTGGTAACAGTATCCCTATACTGGAAGATATTCTTGCCTGGTTCACTTCCAACATAAATAGTGAGACTATAATCCTAGGCGATGTCAACATAAACTGGTCTTCCATTGACTTCATCTACCCCTTCTCAAAGCATCAACCTATATCAATTCGCACAGCTAATCAAAACCCCTACTAGACCAAATAAAGATTACACCACAGGTAGCATCCTTGACTGGATACTAGTCTCCCACCCAAACCGAGTTTCTGATAGTGATACTCTCGCAGACTCCCTTAGTGACCATCTCCCTGCCTACATATGCCATTCCCCCTCCACCATCCTCTTTCAACACAGACACATTACCACCCGCAACATGCAAAACTTCAACCCCCTAATTTTCTCTAATACCTTAAAACAGATAGACTGGAACCCTCTAAAGTGCCTCCCTTTAGATGCCGCAGTCTCACATTTAATAGAATTTTCACTGATATACTTAACCACTTCGCCCCCAGTAGAACCAAAAGACTCCGATCCAAAACAGCCCCCTGGCTAACTAAAGACAAAACTACTTTTGCATCACCGAGATAAAATCTGGAAATACTACCAAAAATGCAAAACTCCCAACTCTCTTGCAGAATGCAAGCAACTGCGAAATCAAGTAAAAAAAACAAATAGCCACTGACCGCAAATCCTACTACCTTAAACTTCAAAATAATCATAAAACCAACCCCAGAAAATTTTGGAATAGTATTTCATCAATATTATCCCCATGTAAAAAAGAGAACCCTTGCCCTGACCCAGACACACCAGACCTCCACCTAGCTACCCAATTTAACTCCCTTTTCATTGACTCCATAGGCTAACTCACCTCTTCTTTCCCTAACAACATTCCCCCCCCAACTTAACTGATAACAAAAACTTAACATCCATGAACCCTAAGTCCTCCCCTTTTACTCTCAAATCCATTCCTACCCACACTATAAAAAAGCTCCTACAAAAGTTAAAACCTTGCTCTAATGCCCCAGATGACATTCCATCCAAATTTCTCCAACTAGCTGCTGATGGCATAGCCCTCCCAATCAGCATCCTAGTCAATTGCTCCATTCAAGAGTCCTATGTACCATACCTTTGGAAAAAAGCCTTCATCACCCCCCTCCATAAAGGAGGTACAAACTGTTCAATCTCCAACTTTCGCCCTATTGCTATCCTATCCCCTATCTCTAAGATACTCGAAAAATGTATTCCCCTCCAACTATTACCCTACCTATTGGACAACCAAATCCTAACTCCTACCCAACACTGGTTTATACCAGGGCATAGCACCACCACTGCCCTTCTTTCCTTCCTCGAAATCATTAACTCTGCTCATGACTCTGGGAACATAGTTTCTACGCTCCTCCTCGACTTATCTAAAGCTTTCGACACTGTCTCTCATGTGCTTCTACTTTCTAAACTCTCCCATCTTAATCTCTCCTCTTCGTCTATCAAAATGGTTCTCCAGCTATCTCTCAGCCAGGGAACAAGCTGTAAAATGGAACTACTGCACTTCCTCTTTCCTTCACACCCTAACAGGTGTACCCCAAGGCTCTGTTTGGGTCCTTTACTATTTAACATTTTCATCAATGATTTCCACCAAAAGATCCCCAATGCTAAACTGGTGCAATACGCAGATGACTCCACTATCATCAGCTCAGCCAAAACTCTTCCTTTAATGATAAACCTTGCGCAAGAAGCCTTCTCCTCCACTGGGTCCTGGATGCTTGACAGTCACCTAGCCTTAAATGCCTCCAAATCTGAAATAATGATCTTTACCTCTTCTGGACATACTGCTGCTGACAAAGCATCCTTCTCTATACTTAGCCTAAACAAAACAACTATTGAAATAGTTCCCCATACAAAACTTCTGGGCGTTCTTATCGATGACCAGCTAAAATTTGATATCCACCTACAAACCAATATTAAAAAGACTCGTCAAAAACTTGGTATGCTTTATCGACACAGGCGCTACCTTTCTCTGTCTTCTAGACTACTCCTGTCTACCACCTACCTTCTACCCTTCCTTTTGTATGGAGCTCCGCCACTCTTTAACCTCCAATCATCCCTAAAATCTAAACTTTCCTCATGTTATTACAAAATTTCAAAGTTTGCCACAGGATCCAAATCCTCAACTCACCATTGCAACTCCCTACATGCTCTAAATTGGTTGGAACTCCCAAGCTACCTAAATTTCATTCAACTAACTACAGCAACTACCTAAATTTCATTCAACTAACTACAGCACACAAGCTAATTTTCAAACCTTCTAACTGTCGATCACTCTCCTCTTCCCTAAAACTTCACCAGTCACGTAGAACACTTGGATCCACAAATCAGAACCTCTTAGAACTTTACAAGTCTTTACACGCACCAGGACAACTTCTACTATCATTCTCCCTTGCCAGATTATGGAACTCTCTTCCCCCTTACATTAGAACTACCCCTAACCTACCATCCTTTAAAACCCTACTCCACTCTCACCTCTGCTTCCTCTGGGAGTGCTCCTGTACCCATCCTACCTGATTCCTGATACCTATCCCTGTTCTATTCTACTCTAATCTCTGCGACTGCTTCAATTCATCTCTCTAAAATTCCTTTGCCTAAATACATGTAGTGTATTAAATGAACATACATTTATTGTTTTTGCTAATATCGTATAAGTGATTGACTCAGCTCATATATTTCAAGATATGTAAAATCTTGCCTTGCTGTATATTGAATGTTAAACTTGTTCTCATATGCTGTACTAATACATTGTATATTGTCTTTCTGTCTGGAGCTTTTCTTCTCGGGCCTCCATTGAAAACGGGCTACCTTGTCCCAATGGACTTTCCCGGTTAACAAACTGAAGTAAATAAATTAATTAAATATAAGCTGCACTTGGTAGATGTTCATAGACAGCTTCGTTTCTATCTACACAGGACTAAGCAATTTCGTAAGTCTGACCAATTATTAGTGTCCTTTTCTAGACCCTTTTTGGACAAGGCCATTTCAAAGGTCTCCTTAGCCAGGTGGATTACACAATGTATACTGCAAGTCTGTAGGGATAAAGGCCTATCCCCACCTGGTCCTTTTAAAGCCCATTCCACCAGATCTATGGCAACTTCTGCTGCTTTTTGGTCTAGGGTTTCTCTGGATGATATCTGTGCAGCAGCGACTTGGGCAAGGTTGCATACAGTCATGTCTCATTATAAGTTGGATTTGATCTCTAGAGGGAGAGCATCCTTTGACTCTGTGGTGCTCAGGAATATCCTTCGATGAGGGCCTCCCAGGAGTTTTGGTGGCTGGGGACTCTGTCTCACAGGTTGCAGATAAATGAAGTTAACTACTTCTGGTAAAGAAGTTATGTACTCACCATAACTTTTCACCATCCCTCCCTCCTTCCCCCGAACCTGTTCTAGGTTAACGTTATTGAGTTGCTAATAGTTTCATTAGTGGCAAGCTCAATCTGAGGGAAGGTAGGAGAGGTGAGAGATTATGGGTAAGGGGAGGAGCTCGGAGCAGATGCTTTATAAAATGTTGCCGGATCTGATATGGATCCGAATACCCACAGGTTGCAGAAAATGAAGTATAACTACTCAAATGGAATGTTATGGTGAGTACATAACTTTTTAATTTAGCTCTTCTAACAAGTTGATTTTAACAATGTTTGGATAGATATGTGATGGGTGTAAGCTAGTTCTATGTAGATATGTATTTTTCCTTTAATCCAATTGAATAGCAACCAAGCAAGGAGGTAGAAGCTATATACCAGGGTCTCATTACAAGTATCGAAGTAAACGAATATTCTCATCTTTTACATGAAACATTAGACTGCATTACAGCTTTTGGATAGAGGTTAATAGAAACAAAGAAAAGGAGACTTCATAGAGACAGATGATTTTAAACGTAGAAACATTTTTACTTGGCCAACCAACAGAACCAGTAACCAACCACAAGAACCAATCAATGTACAACTTCTAGCTACTGAGGATAAGCCTACTAAAAACATGCAGCAGAAAATGCAGTGGCCAATAACCTTAGTAGATGCCAACAGCATTGCTGCTTTGGATCCCTTGGATTTTACAGTTTTGGTGACAGACCTCCACCCCATGTCGGAACCTCGACAGAAAAGGAACATGAGCAACAAGAGGAGGAACAACAGACCCATAACCAGGAGCCAAATGAACTTCCAACACAATGAATCAGTGGTAGTAAATTTATCATCTTATACTTTAAATTCAGATTAACTGTCAGTTTTATCTAAACGTTTAACATTTGTACCCTCCAGTCAAATTGGATATTGCTCAAATGTTGCTAGAACTTAAATATTTTACACATTCTCTTAACCTTAAGATTCTGTTCAAAGAGAGCAAAATATTCAAGTACCTTTATTCCAGCTAACAATCCGCTTTGAAAAATCAGTGGAAAAAGAACTATATAAACTTTTTTACAGTGGACAAGCACAGTAAATGCTTTAACTTGACTGCATCAGTGATACAAGCAGTCAAGAAGCTTACTGCAAATTCAGACATTGTCATAAAACCAGCAGACAAAGGTGGCTGTACTGCAATTCTGAACTTTGACTACTATAACAATCAAAATCTCCCTATGCTAGCCACCTCTGATTATGAGCAAATACACAGACAACTGGTGATAATTAAGAGTATTTCCTTAAGACTAGAAAATATGCTCAAGGACAACCTCATTGGAGAAGAATTATACTAGTACTTTAGAACTAGTAGTCATGTTGTACTGTAATATATGGTGTACTTAAAGTCCATAAATCCTTTGCATCTCCCCCGCTTAGACCGATAGTGTCAGAAAGAGGATGGACGACAGAGCTTTTATCGAGCTATCTTGATAACCAACTTAAATATTTATATGCAACAGGTACCATTATCAAGGACACAATGGATTTCAATTCTCTTCTATCAAAATGGCATATGTTACACCCCACAAAAGACTGTTTGTGTTACATTAGATGTAGACTCATTGTTTACAGTTATTCCCAGTGAAATAGGAATTCGATTTAAGCAACATTTACTTGAATTCTCTGATTATACAAAGTGTCACATTAATGTTGTTTGTGAATTACTGGATATTATACTTACCAATAACATTTTTGTATCAAAAGAAGTTTTGCAAACAGGCAAGTGATGTGATGGGTAATCCAGTTGCCAACACTGTAATGTACCAATGGGAGAAACAACGTGTAATCAGTGAAAATAATCCCTATCTCAGAAATCTGAAATTTTATAAAAGGTTTGTGGATGACCTTTTCTTATTATGAGAAGGTACACTAAAGAATTCATGAAATTTGAGTCGTACATCTCTACAACCACTGATTTCTTAGTTTAAATGTGGAGTATCCTTTAATACAATTAATTTTCTTGACATAACACTAAACAAACTTCACACTGGTCAGACAGATACTATGTACAGAAAACCATTCAGGAAAAATACATATCTACATAGAGCCAGCTTATACCCATCACATATCTATCCAAACATAGTGAAAAATCAAATCGTTAGGATAGTTAAATTAAATACAAATGATTCATTAATGGAACAACAACTTGAAAGGACTGCTTCAGATTTCATAGAGCGGTTATAGTTAACAGAAAGTTAAAACAATTAAACAAGACATTGTAAACAAGAGATGCACAGAATACACACCACTCCTAACTAATAGAGACGTACGATCGTCCACTAGTCATAATCATATCAAACAAGGATACACTCTTATGCATGATAGTGTTCTTTGGTGTATTTCTATTAAAAAATACTGGTCTATACTAACTGAGATAACTGATCAAAGGAATATCGTCTCAGATTTACCAAGTTTTAGTTAAAGAAGAGCTAGTAACTTAAAGAACATTACTTGCTATAAAGAGCAACCCAAAAATGAATCTTACTTTTACACTAATAAGCAAGGAACATGCAGATGATTGCACTTCTTCCAAGTACATTAATACTGACAATTTTGTTAGACATCCAGCCAAAGATGCAGCTTTTGAACAAACAGCATTTGGTAACTGTAACACACAAGATTTGGAGCAGTTTGCTATGTATATCAAGTGTGAAGCATACTACATAGGCAAGACAAATAGAAAATTGAGAGAGAGAGAGAGACTAGGTCAACACATCAGACATCAGTAGGCGTGTTCAAACAAATGCTTTATATAAACATATTCTTCATACAAATCTAACTCATACTTTTAAATTTGCTATTTTGCAAGTTATTCGTGCACCGCTTAGAGGCGGTGACATAAAGTTATACACAGAGGTTCAAATTTTATGCTTATTTTACTTACTTTTATCTTATGTGACTACAATTTTAACATGTGACTAGATCATGCAACTACACCTTGATTATATAAGCTAAGTGCAATGTGTTGCTCAGTTTCTTTGCCTGCCTACTTCGGTAAAAGTGTCTTCTGCAGTTGCAACTTTTTAAGTACGTTGTGGATTTTAAACTTGTGGAATAAGCACTTCTAATTACATTATGGGTTTTAAACTCTTGGAATAAACAACTATTACTTTTTATAAAAGCAACCCTTCAAGTAAGTTGTGGACTTTTAATTTTTTTCTGTTAACTACTGTTTATCCCGACTCATTTACAACAGAGGTGGCTTAGGTAAATTGCTTTGATTATGGTCTGTAGGGTCCTGGGTTCAAGGCCTGCAAGAGCTGTTTATCTGGGAGGGTGGCCTAATAGTTAGTGTTTGCCTTACAAACACAAGGTGCAGGATTTGAATCTCACAAGGGATAATTGGCTAGGCTTAAAATGGCTCGCAAGGGCAGTTAGCTTAGTACTAATCTATGAACCTATGGTTAGTTACTGTTTGTTTTGCTGAAATTTCTTTTACAGAGGTAGCTTACTGGGTCTGATTCTGGGTTTTAATTCAGGCTGTTGATCCTTAAGTAGTTTCTGCTTAAAAAAAAAAAGGAATACCTCTTTTTCTGAAAAGATTCAAGATTCTGAATCTAGACAGGAAGATGAAGAGACAGATACTAGATTTTCTCTTCAGATTTCTGATTAAGACTCAGGAGAGCAGTTTCTGATTCCTCCCCATGGAGGTTTCTCATTCTTTGACTGTTTCCAGAATGTGGTAGTGTGTTTAGTGGGAGAACACTGAAATGTCCTGACTGAAATTATGAACACAAAAAAGAAACCCACTTTATCATCACTCAGTGCCTCCACTTCAACAATGAAGAAAGTACATGTAAAAGGATTATATGAACCTGTATGTGCCAAACATTTTTCTGTGCGGGTTTTTTTGCGGATAATAGTGTGCATCGTACAGTGTTGGCTTTGGGATTCATTTCCTATCATTGTTTGGGTACCAAGGCTTAACCTTCCTTGGGTCATCTGTCAGACATGTGACCTCAGCTTGTAAGCATAGAGGTATATTGGTGGATGTATGAGCGCATATCCTCAGACTGTGGTGTCTCCAGCCTGAATGCAGATTGCATATCCATTGGACTGTTCATTTTGTTGTTGGTACAGTAGTTTCTTTAAAAACAGATAAGGGGCCCCGTTGGGGATGCTTCCTTTACCCAAGTTGTTTTTATCTGTATTAGATGTCAGCTAGGAGGGGTACGTGTGAGTGCAGTAGGTAAATCCCATACAAAGATTTGCATACCCATGTGTTTCTGCTGTCTAGGTGCTGAACACTGCTACAAGGTGTGTTCCATCTGTCAGTCCTTTGTGATCCCAACTGGCTTTGTTCATCACTTTCTTGGAGACCCGACATCTGAAGGGTTTGATGTACTCCAAGATGGTGGATTCTTCCCCAAAGGTACCTCCACCCTTCAAGAAAAAAAAAGCCTCATAAAGGCCCAGGCCAGATAGTCTACTTTTGATTCCAGAACCCATGGTATGTCCGACTCCACCTCCAATGCCCTCTACTGAGACCCCATCAGAGGCCAATATGGCACTGGAGGGCCATACGACTGAGAGAACTATTCCCACAGAGAAAGATGAACAGATCATTTCAAAGGGCCTGGAAGGCATCCCTCAGATTCTAGTTAGGGAAGAGATCTCCAGTAAATTCATTGAGGCATGTCAGGGGTCTGAGCCACCCTCTTTTTTACAGGAGGATGTCACACCAAAGAAGAAGCAACAAAAAAAAGAATAGTTGTGTAAGAACTTACCATAACAATAGATGTCCTTCTCTTCCATGTTGCAGTATTCAAAACCTTAGAGTTGCTGCCTGCAGCTCCGGACATCCGGCCAGTATACCAAAGTCTTTAGAAACAGAGGTACGTGCGACGTTGCATGCAGGGGTTATTAACTGATGTAGGCTACATCTGTGACGTGTGCACGTATCCAACTTGGAATTGGCTGCTGCACAGAGAGAAACAAAAGCATAAACCTCCCAGGCACACAAAATCAGTGGTTAGGGAAAAGAACCCAGGTAGTAATCACCAAAAAGGGGTATGTGGGTGGGATTAAATACTGCAACATGGAAGAGAAGGACATCTGTGATTATGGTAAGTTCTTACACAACTATTCTATGTCCTCCTATTCTCATGGTGCAGTATTCATAACCTTAGGGGAAGAGTACCACAGCTCTCTAGGAAGTAACATGGGAGGTAGATTGGGGAGCAGAATCTGAGGCCCTGCAGGATAGACCTAGCAAACCTTGTTCTAGCCCTGGAGATAAATCCAATTTGTAATGCTTGGTAAGGGTAGGTACAGGAGACCAAGTTGCAACCTTGAAGCATAGTCAATGCCTTTGAAGAAAGCTGCTGTGGAGGAAGCTGCTCTTGTGTAATGGGCCTTGACAGATTAACTCAATTGCTTTCCATGAAAGGAATAGTAAAAGGCAATAGCCTTAGAAATCCAAGAGGCAATTGTGTGCTTTGACACTGCCTTCCAAGGGCCCTGGGATGAAAAGAGACAAATTGTTGGTCAGACTGTCTGAATTATTTTGTCATCTATGTAGAACCTCAGTTGCCTATGCACATCCAAGGAATGCAAAGTCCTTTCTGAGGAGTTCTGTGGCTGAGGGTATAAGACAGGTAAATTAATTGCCTGGTTTAAGGAAATTTCATTAACTACTTCAGGCATGAATGAAGGGTTAGTTCTGAGACCATCCCTATCTTTATGAAAAACAAGATTGGGAGGAGAAGCCATAAGGGCTTGGAACTGAGACCCTTCTGGCAGAAATAAGGGCCACTGACAAGACTGTTTTCCAAGTACAGAATTTGAGAGGATGAATGTGCTGGCTCAAAAGGGGTCAATGTAAGCTTTTCCAGCACAAATTTAAGGTCCTAAGGAGGAAGGATAGGCTTACAAGGAGTTCTTATGTGAAGGACCCCTTTTAGAAATGGTTTGAAATCCAACCTGGAAGCTAGAGGTGGAATCAAGCGAAGGCAAGCAGAAATAGCAGAGAGATGCACTTTCACTGAGGAATAAGTCCGCTCTGAATGTAGTTACTCACACAGGTAAGAAAGCACCATTGGAACAGAAACTTGAAATAGGTCCTGTTTTTTCTTGAGGCACCAGTGGGAGAATCTTTTCCATTTTAATAAATCGTTTCTCCTTGTACTTGGTTTCCTGGCCATTGAGTACATCCTCTGAAGATAGGTGCCTAAAGGGAATCAGAACTCTATCAGACACCCTGTCAGTTTTAGATTGAGAAGGTGGGGATGAGTAAGGGATCCCCTGTCTTGTGTGATTAGGTCAAAGCGGTTAGGTAACCTGTGATGATTGCTCTGGGCTAGAAGGTAAAGTAGGGGAAACCAGTGCTGCCTTGGCCAGAAGGGAGTCACCAGCAGGATATTTGGTTTGCCCTTCTGTATTTTCAGGAGGACTTTGTGAATCAAAGGAAATGGAGGGAAGGCATAAAGGAACATTCTCTCCCATGAAAAAGAAAATATATCTACCCTCCAGGCTTGTGGATGGGGAAGCCTTGTGCAAAAGAGGGGCATTTGGCTGTTCTGGGAGGAGGCAAACAGATCTGCCTGAGGAATACCCTGCCTGTGAAATTAGATCCAGAAATACCTCCCTGTGAAGCATCCATTCATGGGAGAGTGTTAACATTCTGCTCAGGCTAATTGCCACCCCATTGTCCTCTGATGGAATGTAAACTGCCTGCAAGTGAATACGTAGTGCTGCTGCCATGGATCAGATTTGAATAGCAAGACTGCAGAGAGGGTAAGACTTTGTTCCTCCCTGTTTGTTTATATACCACAGAACTGTCAAGTTGCCTGTGATGACCTTCAGGGTGCCTAGCAGAAGGATGTCTTGAAAGGCCTGTATTGCCAAGGAAAGGGCCCTTAGCTCTTTTAGGTTTGTGGTCATTCCCTTCTTGAATGGACCACTCCCCCTGTACTTTGTGCTGGGTGTTGGCATTGTGTAGGATAGCCCCCCAACCTAGATCTGATGCGCTTATGTAAATATGCTGTTTGGGTGGAGGGGGGCTGCAAGCATAGCCCTTGATTGAGGGTAATGGTAGTAATCCACTAGGAGAGCTCTCTCTTTAAACAGGGAAGCAGAGGAAGTTTTGTTTCCAAGGGATGAGAGTGTTGGTTCCAAGAATTTCTCAAGACCCACTGAAACTTCATGTGCATCCTGGCTAGAGGGATCATGGGAGTCAAGGAAGCCATGTAGCCTAGGATTCTGAGAAACTCCCTGGCTGAGATGGTTGGTAGAGGTAGCAGGGAGTGGCAGAACTGAGTAAGAAATTCCACTTTCTGAGCAAGGACAAAGACTGACATCGTCTGTTCTTATCCTGCACCCCAGAAAAACAAGACCTTGGGAAGGAGCCATGTGAAACTTTAGGTGATTCACCATGAAGCCTAGGCTCTGCAAAAACTTGCAAACCATGTCCAAGTGTTGGGACAGGGTGAGAGAATCTTGGTGCAGAATAAGGAGGCCGTCCAAGTATGGGTACATTTGTGTGCCCTACAGTGTGCAGTGACTAGGTCTAGACACTTTGTGAATACCCTTGGGGCTGTGGAGAGCCCAAAGGGTAAGGCAGAGAACTGAAAATGTGAAGAACCCATTGAGAAACGTAAACATTTCCTTTGTGGGATGAATAGGGATGTGAAAGTAAGCATCCTTCAGATCCAGGGAGGCCATGAAGACTTGCTGAAGAATGAGGGGGAAAAGGTGCTGTAATGTGAGCATTTTCAAGGTAGGCACCTTGAGGAAGAGCTTGAGGTGAGATAAGTTGAGTATGGGTCTCAAAGGACCATCTTTTCTGGGAACCAAAAACATCCTGGAATAAAACCCCTTGGCTAACTGATCCTCAGGTACTTGTTCTGTAGTTCTCTGAAAGAGGAGTTGGCTCAAGATGGTGGGAAAAAATAGAAGCTGATTGGGTGGGGATTGAGGAACTCCCTGGAAGAGTGGGATTGCCCACCAAGTCATGAAGTATCCCCTCTCGATGATGGAGAGCACCCCTTTGTCTCTGGTGATTTTCTGCCAGGAGGGTAGGGAAAAGGTTAGCTGTAGGGATGGGGGAGTGGAACCGAGTAAGGAAAGAGGGTCACAGTAGAGGAGCTGTATCTGGGTCTGGCTGCCTTTGAAAGGAAGATGTGGGGCTGGTAGAAGATCTAGGAGCAGATTGTTTCCTAGGCTGTCTCCGTCCCCTGGTCTGAGTTGCAAAGGGATGAGAGTACTACCAATTGACAAAGTAGGCTTTTGAGGGTAATTTCTATGGAATCTGGGAACAGGTGAAGCCAACAAATGTTTAAGATTTTGTAAGTCTTTACCTTTTTCCTGCAGAGACAAGTAGCTGTGCAGAGGCAGCTTCAAAGAGGGCTTTGTTGTCCAAAGGGACATCTAACAATTTAGCTTGGACATCAAAAGATAAAGGCTGAAGTCTCAACCATGAAAACCTCTTTAACACAGAAACAGCAGACTTTGAAGATGCTGCTACAGCGTCATAGCTGCACTTAGTGTCTGGTCACTTGAGAAACCGTGGACAGAAGGGTACTCGGTTGGGCCTTAGCTGGTGAGTCTGGAACCTCAGATAGAAGAGTAGAGGCCTTGCTCAGGGAGTCTAAAGCAAACTTGTCCATGTGGATCTGATAATAGCAGTAATGGCCAAGGTGGAAAAAGTATAGATTTTCTTCCCCAACCTGTCCATGTATTTACTGCCTTTATCAGTAGGGAAAACGGAAGAGGAAGGTAGTTGCTAGAGGACTTATCAGCTGACACTGCAGGGTCTGCTGGAGGGTTCTTGAAAAGGTACTGCTCCTTTGCAGACACATTATAAAATCTGTCTGGTCTCTTAGAAGCAGGAGGCTGTGACTTTAGGCACTGAGAGGCAGTAGAAAAAGCATCCTGGATTATTGGAAGCAAAGGTGGGACTGCAGACGGTGAGGGCTGCTTCATCTGCAAGAGATCAAAGCATCTCTTTTTAGTCTCAAATATCTGAGAGCTCCCACTTGAAATGTTGCCTAAGCAGGGAAATGGTATCCCCAAAGGAGAAACCTTCTCCAAGGGAGTTGGGAGTGAGGGGCTGTTCTTCTGGAGTTACGAAATCCTTAGGGAATTCAATCTTAGAGCAGTAAGTTAAACTCATCTAAGGAGGAAACTCTTCCTCTGATAGTACCTGTGGAACAACTGGTAGGTCTGACTGGGGAATCTGGGTCTGGAGAACCTAAAAGGCCTTGAACAGAGTCTGGGAAACAGTCTACTAGAGTGGAGTAGGATCCTTTGCCCTGTCTTTCTCCTTCTGTTTTCTTTTCAAAGAGGTAGAAGGAGCAGTAGTAGGCCTGGGTGCTGACATTATAGTGGATGGCAAGGGTCCCTATTATAACAACGAAAAGGCAGTCTGTCGAATGGCTAAAGTTGAATATTCCAGACCTCGAAATCTGATTTATGGGGGGGGCTGCACCCCCAAACCCCTGCTAATTATATATACCAACTCCGAGATCGCACTACAGTGAGGAAAGGGCAAATTTTCCATTCTTCACTGTAATGCAGTCTCACAAAACTGATCTCGAGGTTTGGAATATTCAACTTTTCAGCCACTTGACAGATTGCCTTTTCATTCATCTAATAGGGACCTGATGGCAAGGCAGTAGTAGGTCCCTCCAAAGCCACAAGCTGTGGTTCCCCCTCACCATCAGGCTGTAATGGTTGAAAAATCTCAGCGGATGTGCTCTCAGCATCCGCTGAACTGGCTTCCATTTCGGTTCCCAGTTGCAGTGAAATACCTGAAATCCAGAGCGATCCTGAGCTGCCACTCACCTCAAGAATCTCACCAGACAACTGAGGTGCAGCTTGGGGGTCTGGCCGAACTTTCTTGGCCTTCTTCCTATGCGGCTCCTCGGAGGTGCTTGCTCTTCCTTCCATTCCAGATGCCAAACATCAAAGATGCTGATTCTCTAAATAAAGATTTAAGGCCGTCAGATGGCTTCTAAGGGTTTGGGGAACAAATGCTTGGCAAATGTCACAGGACTTATAATCATGACCAGTCCCTAGACAAAATAAGCACTGCTAGTGTGTGTCCTTATGTGGAATTTGTCTTCCACAAACACACGTTCCCTTTATAGATGACATGTACGTCTGAAAAAGGCAAAGAAACAAAAAAAAAAAAAAAATCCCACAAGGGTGCTTATCTCAGTGCGGGCAGCCAGAAAACAAACTGGTGGCCGAAGTTGAACAAACGCTGGATTTCCGAGACTGGCGATTGGACATCTGAAACGTACTGTGGTAGAAAAGTTCTGAGTTGGGTATGTGCAGATGTTGCAGATACAGCCTAGGTCAGTTTGACCCCTGCATGCAATGTCGCATGTATCCCCTGTTTTTAAAGACTTTGGTATACTGGCTGGATGTCCGGTGCTGCAGGCAGCAACTCCCTAAAGTTATGAATACTGCAACATGAGAATAGAAGGACATACAAGTGTATCTCACCTCTTCCCCCATCTGGGGAGAAGGAATGGATGGACTTTCTCGAGGTCTGCTCAAGACCGTTGTGAGACTGAAATGTCCTTCATTTTCTGCTTGCCCACCTGCTCCCATAACCCAAATAATTACTGTGAATCCATCCTCTTCTGAAGAGGAAGTTGCCTCTGATTCTGATCATTGTCTGGCATGCTATTCTCAAGTACACTTCCCTAGCCAAATACCTTCCGATGATGGATTCCATTTCCCCCTACTGTCCTATTGCAGAGGCTTCATTTGGAGGGCGAATTATAAATGTGATTAAACATTTTGAGTGCGAGTCTAGACAAATTACAGAGGTCCAGAAAAGATGATATAACCTCTTGGAAATGGGCATTGTATCCCTTTTACCTGTTCCTCCAGTTCTGGAGGTTTTGTTGGATGCTTTCCAGTCGTCCTTGGCTACACCTGCTTCTCAGTCTCTGCCTTCAAAAGACCAGACTGATTCTATAAAGTTCCTGATGAACTTGTGTTCTTGTACAGGAATCCTGTGGTAGACCCCTCTGCAGTGTCTCTCTCTCTCTCCTGATAAGACTTCAGTATCCCTTCCCAAAGACAATAACCTCCCTTCAAAATAGTCATTAGGGCTATGTAGTTGGGGGGTTATACCGCCTCTACTTTGGCATTCAGCACTATTTATCATCAAACTCAGATAACCAAGTACCTGATGTCTTTCCCTTCAGTGAAGAATACTGCAACAGTGATATGGATCTCCAGCCAAGGACAGACCAACATCCGGCCAGTATACCAAAGCATTTAGATCTTAAGCATCGTGTGCCACACATTCCCCACATAGGTAGTAAGACAAATGGGTGGCACAGTGATGCAGCGGTG
Source organism: Protopterus annectens (assembly GCF_019279795.1). Classification (NCBI taxonomy): domain Eukaryota; kingdom Metazoa; phylum Chordata; order Ceratodontiformes; family Protopteridae; genus Protopterus; species Protopterus annectens. Next base: position 722,166,143 of record NC_056747.1, read on the forward strand.
TACGTTGTCATCTCACAGCAAGAGGTTCTGCAGTTTAATTTCTTGGCTCTGGTGCCTTCTGTGTGGAGTCTGCATTTGCATAGGTTTCCTCCCACATTCCAAAGACGTGCGTTTGGAGTGTTTCTCCCCAACCCTCCACTGAAAATAGCCTTTGTCCTAGTCAGTTTCCCAGTCAACAAATGTTGAATAAATTTGACATATGGACACAAATGCTCAGAACAACTTTACAGACATTCTGAATCCCATAGTTGAATGTTGTTCTGAACATCCTTCTGCTGTGCTAGCTACCAAGCCTTTTTCAGATAATTGCCTCACTGGGGTTTAATTTTTTTTCTCCTCTTATTTTGTTATTAGTATTTATGGCAACCAAGATGGGAAGGTGTCAGTGTGGGAGGTAGATTCCACATAAAGGCCATCACAACCAGTATCTTTTTTTGCATAGGTGCTTCCCACAAATATATGCAGTGATCTGTCAGTCAACCACTTGTCACAGTCACACCAGAGTCACTTATCTTCCCTCTGCATATCCCTGAGAACCTCTGCCTTGTATTGTTGGCTCAGAGTGTTAAGGCAAATTCTCCCATCCTGAGGGACAGCCATCTTCCAAAATGAAGGCCAAAAAAATCTAGACCTGATCTGGTTGCTTTCCATCCTTCCCCAGGCATCTCTGTATAGAAGCTAGTGAAAATCCTGAAGACCAACTGGTGCTTGCATCGGATTCCTCTGCTGCGACCCCGTTGGAGGCCTGCATGGATCCGAGTTCTTGCACATCCTTGGAGGCTTTTCAGATGTCTGTTGTGGACATTGAGGAGGAATCACAGTTGATTATTTCCAAGGGGCTCAGGGGGTACTCCTCAAATCTTAGTTTGGGCAGTGATTCCTGCTACGATCATTGAATCCCAAGGGGACCAAGCTGCCAAGGATTGTTAGGGTGGATGTTCTACTTAAGGAAAAGACAAAGCATGTGACCCCTATTGGTAAAGATCCCCAATGTGAATGGCAGAATTTTACTCCAAGATTGTTCAATGCTTTGGCTTTAAAACCTCCTCAAAGGGTGTCCGTTGCTGCTCCTCCCTGGACTTCCATGTCTGTTTAAGAGGACAAGGGAACTGGGTTCCTCAGATGAGGACTTGGATTCTAGAGAAGAATCCCTAGCTTACTCCTCTGATTCCTTCTCTAGACTATGTCTCAGAAGAAGAGTATTCTTTGAGCCCAGACTCCCCCTTGGAAGAGTTATCATTTGGAAATACTATTGCCCGTATGATGTACTTTAAGTGGGATTGCTGCTGGGTCTCTGACATCCAAAAGGGATACTATGAACTTCTACAAATGGAGTCTTCTGAGCTATCTACAGTTCCTCTTGTGTAGGCATCTCTTTTCGATACCTCTGTTGCCTCTGTAGCTCCTGCCTCTTAACCCCTGGCCCCTATGGAAGATGATAGGTTCTCCAAGGTGCTTGCTGACTGCATATTTTTCTTTGTTCTTCTGATCCTTCTGTGGTTTTAATCTCAACTGATAACGTGTTCTAAACTTTTGCCTTCCTCGAAGCTCCTTTCTTCTGTTAAGGATCGTAGAACCCTGGAAAGGTTGGTTAAAGTTCACCTTGTCATTTTGGGTTATTACCTGGTCATGTGGGTTTGGTAATAGTCTTGGTTCTCCTGTCTCAGGTAGCTAAGGTTGTGTTTGATCTTACTGATTCTGAAGGGAAAGTTTCAACTCTTTCACTGCTTGGGTCCAGTTCCCAGGTAACTTGTTACTCCATAAAATGCAGTCATGATGCAGCTGATGCCTCTTCCAAGGATGCTGACTTTGGTTCTGTAATGAGTCATTATTTTTAACTTCAGGCTTTGCCTGGTGATATTAAAGCCAAACTTTTGGATGCTCCTTTAGATAATAATATTTTTGGGACAGCTGCAGCTGACTTGTTGAAGTCCCTCCAGGATAAGGGTAAGGCCATGCAGGAATTAAAGCATATTTTTGTCTCTGCTATACCCAAACTTCAAAGGAATTACCCTTCTAAACCTGCCTTTGTCTGAAGGCAGACTTGTCAACCTCCCAGTATTGATAAGGGATCAAGGTATATACCTCCTGCTAAGTCTGTTCAGCTCAGGCTCCTACATCTCAGAAGCCTTCCTTTCAGGACAAGCCTGTCTCTGTTTGACATTTTGCTTCCTCTTCCCCTCGACCAGACCCCCTTGTCTCTCCCAAATTGACAACGGATCACCTCAAACTCTTGGGTGCCATCATTTATCAGGGGTATTTCATGATATGGAAATCCCCCCCTTTTAGGCATTCGGCAACCTCCTCCAGACCAACTCTCCCTCTCCTTTCTCAGAGGTTTTGCATTGCCTTTTGGGTCAGGGAACCATTCAACCTGTTCTACCCACCCAAGTCGGAAGGGGTTTTTACTTCAGGATGTTTTTGGTCCCTCAAAAGGAGGGGACTTTGGAGACCAGTTCTGGACCGGTCTCTACTCAGCACTTTTCTCAAGATCCCTTCTTTCAGGATGCGCTCTTCAGACTTTTCCTCTTTATCTCCTCCAGGCCTCCTTGGTTTCTGTAGGCCTCAAGGATGTCCATCTTAACATCCTGATTCAGTCTCTGTTAAAGAAATGTTCAAGTTTCTCTTTCTTTCTCGCATTTCCAGTTCCCTGCTTTGCCCTTTGGCCTTTCTACTGCCCCATGGGTATTCACCAAATGCCTCACTCCTGTCATTGCATTTTGCCAGCTTCAAGGGATTACAGATATACTCCTTTATCTAGGCAACCTGCTTATTCAGGCTTCTTCTCCCACCAGTCTTCTGCAAGATCTTCACTTTACCATTTGTCTTTTACAAAGTCTGGGGTTCACCATCAATCTCGTGAAGTCTGTGTTTACACCTCCCAGGATCATATTTTTATTGGTTGAAGGTTTCAGACCATTCCCTTGTTGACATCTGTTTTTGCTCCCAAAGTTTTGTCTGTGGCAACCCTTTTCCAGTTTGCTCTTCTGCTGTCCTCTCTAATGGCCAGGGAATTTTTTGAGGTTCTGGGGTTTTATAGCCTTCACCATTCCCATGCTTCCTGTCACCATGCACTATATGAGGAAGCTCCAGTGATACCTCGTATCACTGTGGTGTCAACATTGCCACCCTCTGGAGTTACCTATGCCTTTGGTCGCTTGTCTAAAACTTGAGCTACAGTGGTAGATTCAGCAACTCTCTCTCAACCCTGGACTACCCTTTTGGTCTCCATTTCCTTTGCAAGAACTGTTCACAGATGCCTTAGATCTGGAGTAAGGTGTTTCTTTTGGCCATCTGAAAGTCCAGGGTCTCTGGCCTCCTCATCAGAGGTCTGACCTTATCAACGTAAAGGAGATGAGGGCTCTGCTTCTGGCTCTGTAAGCTTTAATCCCCTTGTTCTCCATAGCCCCCTGAGAGAGTTCACAGGCAACACTACTGTGATGTGGTACGTCAACAAGCAAGGGAGTATGAAGTCTCGTTTCCTTTGCAGATGAGTTCGTCAGGCAGGGGATCTAGCTATCTGGTATCAAGTGACTCTTCAGGGGGTTTACATTCCTTCAGACCACAGTCTAGTGGCAGACTGTCTGAACAGGTCCAGAACACTGATTCATGAATAGATGTTTTACAGGGATGTTTCTGGGCATAGTCCAACAGGCAACTGCCTCTATTCTGTTTGAGTAGCATGTCCTCTGATAAGACAAGTCGATGTCCTATCTTTTTCTTTGAAGCAAATGTTTTTGTATGCCCCACCTCCTGTGGTGCCAGTAGTTCTGCATGAGATCATGCAGGATTCCACACAATTTTGTTGGTGACTCTGTTTTGGCACAGACAGCACTGGTTTCCCCTTTTTTCATCTGGCCAGGGGCAGTCATCACAAATTACCTATTTGAAAACAGGAGAATAATATGCTGATATATACATAAAAAACTAAGCATACAAGATTTGTACGACATAAATTTGAAGGTGAATATTTAATGCAACACACAGTGACTGAAACTGTAGATTCATTTATGGAACTGGGTATATGGGTAGATTCAGCTTTGAGTTTTTTTTTATCATATCAACCAGTTTAATAGTTATAGAACTAACTATAGGTTGTATATAAAGATTTATGAAGTCCAGGAAATCAGAAATGATGAAGTCATTTTATGTTAGTTACAGTAGTCCCAAATTTGAGTATGGAATAACAACATGGAAACCTTTTAATAAAGCAAGCATGAGTAAACTGGAAAGAGTACAGCAGAAATATACCAAGGACATCATCCATGGATGTGAACATTTAAGTTTATTATGAAAGACTAAAATATCTGAAGTTTGCAGTGTCTCATAGATATTTAAGATAAGATATTCGGGTGCATTTAGAGACCACTACCTCTGGGAATATTTGGGGTTCTCAAAAAGCAGCTGAATCTTCAAACAACCTATGTAGAAGATTTATGGGAATGAGAAGTGTACTAAATGGCTCTCTGAAAGAGCAAGTGATGCATGAAACAGTCTACCAAATTGTATTAAAGCATGCACTAAATTATTACTTGCACAAGTACAGGAACTGTAAAATATTATTATGCTATCCTATCTTAGAAATGGTGGTGGGCAAGTTATCCAAGCATATTTATATCTGTACTGTCTAGAATGTCTTCCATTATATGGTTCCTTCACTCTCGTGAAAACTGTTTTTCAAGGCACTTGAGCCTGAAGCAACGGAGTTTCATCCAGTGATGCAACTGCATTTTTTTATCTGAATAACAAAGTTTACTTGGACTTTGACTAGTTTAGGCATTTTTAAGAACAACCTGGCCACTTGTTATGGTACAGCTCTTTTCGTATATTGGCAGACTAGAAGGGCATTAATGCTAGTGCTTGAAATATTTCTACATATGTATGTATTGGATGTTGTTTCCAGGGCAGGTTTAGCCAAGGCTGTTCTGCATGGGTTTTTCAGCAGAGCAATTTTCAACACAGTCAATGATAGCTTCACTACCTCCCTCAAAGATTCAAACTATAAGGTTACAGGTCAATAAAATCTGCAATACCAAGATTTCAGCCCCCTTGGTCCTTCAAACTGTAGGATCTTTAGCCAGATTTTACATGAGGATTCTCCAATGGTCAATACTTTACCAGCCCATGTCAACTCTGGTAAAATCACCCAGATATGCAAGAGATTCCAGGTGGTGGATTCAGGCAGTTCAGGTTCTACAAGGTCATCCATTCATGTGCCATCAACCCAAGGCCATAGTGACCACGTACACTTCCCAGTTGGGTTGGGGGGCATTTTCTAGGGAAAACCGTCCAAGGCACTTGGTCCCCCGAAGAGGCCAACTTGCATATCAGTGTCCTAGAGATGAGAGTAGTGCTTTTAGCGTTGCAGGCCTTCCAAGATGCTCTCCCTTTGGGGGATGATTGCAATTCAAATGGACAGTATATCAGTAGTTTTGGTACATCAACAAACAAGGTGGGACCAGATCATACCCTTTGTGTCGAAGTGCTCAGAGTGTGGCAGTGGGCGATCTCATCCAACTGCTTTCTTATTTCAGAGAAGTGGACAAACTGAGCAGGTGCATTCTTTTACCTCATGAGTGGTCTGTCAACAGGAATGTGATGAAAATGATTTTTTGTCAGTGGGGGCCAGCCTTACTGTGATCTTTTTGCTTCTCCCCTAAACAAGCGCAGCATCTACTTTGCCTTAATCCCCCTCATACGGTGAATCACCGAGGGATGCTGTACTTCACGATTGCCCCCCAGTCTACTTTATGCATACTCGCCAATCCCATTAATTCCAAAATTTCTACAGAAAGCTGTCAGGTTGAAGAGGAAAGCCATCCTCATTGCACTATACTGGCCTCGACAGAGTTGGTTTCCTTTCCTTTGGCTTCATTTACTTCATCAGCCTTTGATTAAACTCCAGACCTCCTGCCTCACCTGACATGTATGATCGATTCTGACATTTCAAATCTCAGGCTGATGGCCTGGTTTCTCCAGTTCTGTTAGTATCCAGACAATCAGTGCTGTCTTCCCTTGTCCAACATATTCTTTCATCTTCCCATAAACCTTCAAAAAGAAAACTTGAAACAAGTAAATGGAAAAGATATGTTTACTGGGCACATCAAAATCTTGATTAGCCACTTTCAGCTCCTAAACATAACATACTCAAGTTTTTAGCCTTACTTTTTAAAGGAGCTAGTTCCTCAGCCATTAAAGTTCAGTTAGCAGCAATATCAAACTTTCATATTGGATTAAGAAGTTCTTCAGTAGCCTGTCAGATTGTTCAGAGCTTTCTTGTGAGGCACTCTACTTTTGAGACCTCAGTTTAAGGACCCCCGCATAGGATCTCAGTTTGGTCCTGCAAGGTCTAATACATTCCCCCTTTGAACCAGCAGCTAAATGTGACCTTAAGTGTCTTCCTTGGAAAACTATTTTTCTAGTAGCCATTATCTCTCCTTGAAGAATGTCAGAGATTTGAGTCTTGTCTTCAAAATCTCCATATCTGTTGTCAGTTTTCATTTTCTCCTCAACCTGTGGGTTTGGTTCCGATCCATGGGAACCGACTTGGCCACTACTACACCTCATGGAAACCAAAAACACTAAAGCGATATTCTTACTCACAATGCACCAGGCACATTACTTCAGCTCTCGTTTGCTGTCTTGTGATTCAGACATGGTTATCAGTCTCTCAAGCCAGATAAGTGATGTAGCTTTAATTTTTCCCACTGTCTTCGCCTGTATTATCTGTCATTACACTTTCCCTTTCATATGATAGTATTGTAGGTACTATCGCTAGTATCTGTCTCTTTCCCTTTCCTTACTGATCTTTTTATGTACTGGTGTAGTTCACTGTCATAGTTGATGATCTCTGCCTTTTTCTAAACTTTCTCCTTGTGGTTTTAAAAAAAGTTTCTCTTCTGTTTTGTTGTTGTCTAACCATTGCCTTTGAGGTGCACCTGTTGTCTCCCTTTTTTCTGTGACTGTAGTGTGTGTGTGTGTGTGTGTGTGTGAAACCAACTTGCTTTCAAGAGTGGTGGATAAGGATAAGCCTTCTGGTTTTAAACACTGTGAGAAGTGCAGGCATAAAATCATGTACTCCGATTCTCACTCTGTGTATATTGTTTGGGCCCTTTTCATTTGCAGGAGAATTGCTCAATTTGTCACTTTCAGTCACACAGCTTTGGTTGAAATTAAAAATAAATTTATTATCAAAGGCCTTCTTCCCTCCTTGTTCGGGGAGGCCATATCTGGAGCATCGATACCTGTGAACTCTTAAGTTCAGAAGTAAGTCAGACCATCCCAGTCCACCTTCTTGCTCCTCTAGAGCATCAGAGAAAGTGAAGAAAAGGATTTCTTCTGTGCCAACCTCTCCCTTGGTCCCAAGCACTAAGATATCAAAAATTTCAGTTCCAACCACTTAGAGCTGACAACTATATTGACCAAACCCTTGGTCCAGACAGATTCTTTGGAACTGATGAAATTGGCTCTGATGAGTCAAGACTCAAAATACTTTTTGGTGCAGACTTCATTGGAACAAATTCCACCTAGTAAAGAAATTTGCTGTATTCCAAGGACTCGTTATTCTCCTGTTGACCCTTCTCTGACAGGTTGCTATCCCTTTTTAGAAAGTCCTAGGTCACCATCTGTTGTCTCAGTATGTTCTTCCAGGAGTGATTGGTGAGGAAGATCCTTTAAGCTCAAGGTGCGACAGGGACATCCTCGGTTCTGACCCCGTTGGGTCTGGAACTGCTACCGATGACTCCTTCTTTACTTCCTCCTCTAACTTTTCTGCAGGTTTTAGAGTCATCAGTTCTGAGCCATCCGGTACAGATGGTGGTGTTGCTGAAGATACCTTTGTCTTCGGAGCCAGCTCAGTCAGAGCCAGAGACTTCTCTGAGCTGTAGCTTTCATGTTGGCTCTGAGAAGTTAGGATCAGCTCAAGTATTTTCTTAGCCTTCTCTACACCTTGGCACTTCAGCATAGATGTTCGTCCCTGCCTTCAACCTTGGGAGTTTTCATCTATATAGGGTGGGACTACTGTTCCAGGGTCCTTGGCTATTGGTGGTTCTGCCTTTGAAGCTATGGAGAGGGCTTTGGCTACATTAGTCAGCAAGTCGGGCCATCCCCTCTCAGAACCTCTATTCCTGTCACTGATTGGCCAGAGCCTCTGCCATTCCCTCACAGGGACAAGCGGGTACCTAAGCCTCGGGTTGCCCAGAAGGGTACCCCTTCTGAAACCTCCCCAGATTATCCCACTGAGGAGGTCCCTAGGAAGAGGCTGCATCAGAGGAAGCACTTGGACTCCCCGGAAGAGTCCATCGAAATGTGCGTCTTCCATGATGAAGGCAGAAGGTCCCCCAGATCACCCCCTGATGTCTGTTTTAGAGACATCTTAGAAATTCTCAAGCAGAGGGGTGAGTTGGAAGTCCATTAACCCTTCAGTTGAGGAATATGTGCATTTGCAGGCTTTCAGTACCCACCTATCTACATCCTGGGTGTCTGTGCCCACTGATGAGCTCATTGAGTTGATCTCTCGGCAGGCGTGGAAGGTGCCTGACACCACTGAGTCGATCCCCAAGACCAGACAAAATTATGACAGCCCCTGAGGATAAACCATTTTCGATGAATTGATTGCCTATGGATGCCATGGTGGTAGCGGCAGCTACTAAGAAGGAACTAGCAGAGGAGAGTTCGTCTATCCATCCTCCCAACAAGGAGTCCCAGACAATGGATAGATTCGGGAAGTGAGTTTGTGGCATTGACCTTTGCTCTACAGTCCTTGAATTACCTGGCACACTACTAGATTGCAGAGGGATCTGATTAAAGAGCTTTCGGATACCCTCTCAGAAACTGTTTATGAAGAGGCCTGTGAATCAGTTACCCCTCTGATGGCCACACTAATCTCCATATCTAATTCTTCCATGAGGATCATTTCATATGCAGCTGAAGGGGCTACTAGAGCAGTAGGTTCAGGCCTTTCCATAAGGAGGCATGCCTGGATGCAACTTTGTGACTTTGTGGAGCCCTTCAAGTCTTCGTTCGTCAATGCTCCCTTTGATGGCTCGTCCTTGTTTGGCCCTACAGTCAGGGACACATTGACCAATTGTGAGAGGGATGGTAAAACCCTTTCTGGGGTTGGGCGTATGTTCTTTCACTCCTCAGAGACTTTTTTCTAGGAATCAATGAAGCAGTTGAAAAATGTGGTTCAGAAAATCCCAGTTGTTTACCCAGAACACACATGGTGGGAGTTCCCCTAGGGGCAGGGGGGAGGGAACTCTAATGGAAGATACCGCCCTCGCAGCAGAGGAGGCCCACAGAATCAGGGTTTCAGAAATTCCTTCTCTGGCAAAAACCGTTCCAGCACTCCTGAAAGGAGGTCCGATTGTCCCTCTCAGGAGGCAGTCGGGGGTTGCTTATCCCTGCACCAGAGAGCCTGGCTACAAATCACTTCAAATACGTGTGTTCAGAGGGTCATTTCCAGAGGTTATGTTGATACCATTTTCTCTTCCTTCTCCCTCATCAAATTCCCACATGTCCCACCCAGTCAGAGGGAACAAATAGCCATACAAATTCAGAAGTTGCTAGAAAAGTCATCCAGGAGGTCCCACCAGACTAGAGGGAGTCTGGATTTTACTCTATTCTTTTCAGTGCCAAAAGACAGGGGACTGGAGACAAATTCTGGATGTCAGCAACTTGAACAAGTCTATTTGAAAAAAACAAATTCCGGATGGTCAAGGTTCAGTTCATTCTTCCCTTTTTGGGGAAGGATGACTAGATGTGCTCGATAGATCTTCAAGCTGCATACTGCCATCTGAAAATGGTCAGACAATCAAGAATTTTTCTTCACTTCTGGTTGGGGGCCAGTCACTACCAATTAAGGGTCCTGCCCTTTGGCCTCAACACAACCCCCAGGGTGTTCACCAGATGCATGGCAGTAGTAGCAGCTCACTTGAGACTGCAGGGATACCATGTGTTTCCATATCTGGATGACTGGCTCACACCACTACCACCAGGCATCGACTGTTGGAGGCAATTGGAGGCAAGAGAAACAGTTGTGCTCTTACCTGGGCATTACAGTAAATTTCGAAAAATCTCTGCTCGAGCCAACATAAACCTTAGACTTTATAGGAGCTTACTTGAAAGTACCACAGTAGCAGCACTCTCCCCATCAAGACTGGATACAGTCGGGGAATCAAGTACTAGCCATAATCAAGAACTACAAGGTATAAGCTTGTTTAGCTCGCCAGGCACTGGTGTCCATGGAAGCATCCATCACTCTTGTTCACCTGGCCAGGTTCCATATGAGAATTTTACAGTGGTTGCTTGCAACACAATGGTCCATATTTCACCATGCCATGACCATGCCTATCTCTATCACCAGGGTATGCAAAAAGATCTCACCTGGTGTATTCAATCAGATCAAGTTTCTCAAAGCTGTCCATTCATTTTAAGCCCAAGGCCACAGTGACCACGGATGCTTCCCAGCTAAGGTGGGAGAGCATTGTCAGAGAGGGGCTGTTCAAGGCACTTGATCTCCAACAGAGGCCAGTCTGCGCACAAATGTCCTCGAGATGAGAGCAGTGCTATTGGCATTGCAAGCTTTTCAGGATGCTTTCCCTCTAGGAACTATTACAGAAAACATGCCAGTAGTTTTGGTACATCAGCAAACAAGGGGGAACCAGATCCTACCTTCTGTGCCGAAAAGCCCTCAGTGTGTGGCAATGGGCGATCTCTTCCAACTGCTTTCTAGTAGCAACACACATCCCAGGGAAGTCGAATGCAATAGCGGACAAATTGCGCAGGTGCATACTTTTGCCTCATGAATGGTCCCTCAATTGAAAAGTGTCAGACACGATTTTCTGAGCTCTGGGTCAGCTTTGCTCCACCCATAAACAACAAATGCAGCAGCTACTTTGCCCTGATCCCCCCAGATGAAGAGTTACCAAGGGATGCTCTTCTACACACTTGGCCCTCCAGTCTTCTAGATGCCTTTCCACAGACTCCATTAATCCCCAAATTCTTACAGAAAACAATCAAGTTGAAGAACAAGGTCATCCTCATTGCCTCCCTTTTGGCTTATGCAGATTTGTTTTCCCTTCCTTTGGCCTCATTTGTTGAAACAACCTTGGATTCATCTCCAGATCTCATGTCTCACCTGACAGGCATGGCTTGCTCAGATATTCAAAATCTCAATCTGAGAGCTCTGCTTCTCCAATTTCACTATTATCCAGGCAACCTATGCTCTCTTCCCTGGCCTGACATATATTGTCTTCTCATAAACCATCTACATGGAAACTCTACAGTAGTAAATGAAAACAATTAGTGCATTGGGTGCTCCAAAAATAAAGATGACCCCTTTTAGACACCTATTCATGAGGTTCTTCAATTTTTAGCCTCGCTTTTCAGTGATGGAGCTTCATCCTCCACTATTAAAGTTCAGTTAGCAGCTATATCCAGTTTTCACATTGGTTTTCAAGGATCTTCGATGGCTTTTCACAAATTTTGTAAAGCCTTTTTAGAGGGTGCTTTTGTTATAAAACCTCCATACAAGGATCCTACACCTCTGGGACCTTAATCTGATGTTACAAGCAGTCATTCAGACCCCCCCCCCCCCCGAACCAGCCAATGACTGTTTAAAATGTTGTCTTGGAACACTATTTTTTTAGTAGCAATTACTACTGCTAGAAGGATTTCAGAAATTCAAGCCCTGTCCTCTAAACCACCATATCTGGCTTTCCATAAAGACACAGTTTCACTTCGAACCAGTCCATCTTTTCTACCTAAGAGGGTTTCAGACCAACCTTAACAAGTATATTAATCTACCAGTGTTCTTTCCCAAATATTCCAACAAGGATGAATATTCTTTGCATCTGATAAGATAGCCTAGTACCTACCTATGAACCTATCTGCCTGAGGGCATTTATAAGCCTAGTCAGAGTTTGTCGGCTTTCGCCTCCCCATTGATTAATTAACTGAGCCTCTGTCAAGCACAGCCAATGAAGTGATCCCAGGGATGTACTTCTATTACCCATCCACTCATCAAGGCTTCTTTTGAAGAGTGTTGGTGAGGGGCCCTGCCTAATGTAGTTAGGAATTTTGTTCCAAAGCATGGGGGAGTCTCTGTGACATGAATCTATCCCTCCAGCATGTTCTTTTTATTGTTGTGGCGAGGTTTAGCTCACTAGAGCGCGTGGCTCGCAGTAACTTGGGTTTCTTTAGTTGGAGCATGTCCATCAATTCTGAGTTGGACATGGCTTTGTAAGTCAGGCAGAGATCACCTCTGAGTAAGCGATATGCCACTGAGTACATCTGGAGTTTTTTCAGTCGGGCTGCATAGGACATATGTTTGAGGCCAGTAATCCTCTTGGTGAGGTGCTTTTGTTGTCTTTCCAGCTGTTGGACGTGTCTTGTGAGGTACATCCCAAATGGGGCATTATACTCTATGCTGGGTCTGATGAGTGACGAGTAGAGGGGCACTATAACCTCTTTATTTCTAGATGCGAACCCCTTAGTAATTAGATGGGCCACATAGAAGGATTTCCTAACTACTTTGGCAATATGATTGTCAAAGGAGAGATTACTATCTACCTGGGTCCCCAGATCTCTTATTACCTCTTCTGTATTAAGGGGGCTGCCGCCTATGTGGTAATTCGTGAGTGTTTTGTTTTTCCCAAACGGGATGACTATGCATTTTTTGGCATTTAACTTGAGGCCATGACCTTGACACCAGGTGTCTGTCTCAGTAAGGCCTTTTTGGAGGATGTCTGTGTCAGACGGAGAGTCAGTTATGGCTCCCAGTTTGCAGTCATCGGCGAACTTGGTTAGCCATAGTCCTCCTGTGTTTGCCTGTACTTCTGAGAAATGTATGCCGAACAGTAGGGGTCCCAGAACTGAGCCTTGTGGGACACCACTTGTGACTGGTGTAGAGTCGGACCTGGAGCCCACTATTCTTACCGTGTGAGTTCTATCTGTAAGCCAGTTGGCATCCCATCTTGTGACGTAGGGGTTTATGTTCAGGCTGGTGAGTTTTTGTATAATACCCGAGTGAGGAATGGTGTCGAATGCCTTGGCGAGATCAAGGTAGGCTGTGTGAACCACCTTTCCCTCATCTATGGCCTTGGTAATTGTCTCGAAGAAGTCAACCAGGTTTAGTAGGCATGATCTGCCCTTAACAAAGCCGAACTGGGTCGGGTCAAGTGTTTGGAGGTTCCCAATGTCTTTGTTAATGAGTTCCATGATGATGCGCTCCATAGCCTTGCAGACCAGGCTAGTCAGGCTTATGGGGCGATAGTTACCAGGGTCAGTTGTGGCTCCTCCTTTGTGGAGCGGAATAACCATTGCTGTGCGCCATTCTGTGGGCACGTAGCCTGTGGAGAGGCTGAGGTTGAACAGCGTGTTTGGGTAGGGGGTTAGTTCGTTCTGTAGTTCGTGCAAGACGCAGCCTGGGACACCATCTGGCTCCATTGATGCTGTGTTTTTGGCTTTTGAAAGGGCTGTTTTCACCTGTGCTGCTATGATTTTCGGGACACTGCACTTTTCCGGTATTGTTGTGGGCCCTTTTGAAGGTGAGAGGGAGGTGAAGTTTGCACTGAATCTATCTGCCAGTATGTTAGCAATATCAGTAGGTTCAGTATATTTTGTGCTATTTTGCACTGTCTCCCATATCTGCGAGTTGCCACTTAGATTCTTGACATAGCTAAAGAAGGCTTTGTGGTTATCTTTCGAATCCTTGGCTATTTTTCTTTTGAAGTTGGCCTTGGATGATTTTATGAGGGACCTTAGTTTCTTACTGATACTGATCAGGGATGTCTTTCCTTCTTGGGATTTGCTTTTTTATGAACTAGTTTCCTCCTTCTATTGTATAGCCTGTTTATGGCAGGGGTCCACCAGACAGGTTTCCTTCTCTTAGGGGAGTGAGTATTTGTTTTGCTAGGGATGGCACGATCCATGCATCCTTGTAGGTGCTCATAGAGTGCAATTGTAAAGGATTCTGCATCTTGGGCAGTGTTATCCTTTAGCGTGGGGGCTGTGAAACTTCCCACCTCTGCCTTAAGTAAGGTGAAGTTTGCTTTAGAAAAGTTTTTCACTGTGGTTTCCTTGGTTGGGGGTGGTGGTGGGGTGTGGACATCCAGGGTGATTAGTTTATGGTCTGATCTAACCAGTGACTGGTTGACCTCCGGTACGGAGCACCTGTCGCCCATGTTGGTGATGACCAGGTCCAATATGTTGTGGCCTCTGGTAGGGGAGTTTACCAGCTGATCCAGGGCATTTGAGTTGATAAATTCCAGGAAGCGCTGAGCCTAGGAGTTTGTACTCAAGTAGTTTTCCCAGTTAATGGTAGGGTAATTGAAATCTCCCAAGATCAGGGTGTTCGGTAGGACCTTCATGTTTTTTAGTGTCTCCAGAAAGGCGGAGTGGTGGTCCTGGGTCATGGAGGGTGATCTGTAACAGGCCACAATTTGCATTGCAGATTTGCCCGATGTTAGTTGCACATGGATGATCTCGGAGGTATCCTGCTGTGCCACTAACCTGGAAGTGTGGGTATCCTTTTATGAATATGGATGCACCCCCCTCCTTTTGTGTTTCGGTCCGTGTTCTGTGGCCGAAATGTGTGGTATGAGTTGTAGCCCAGTAGTGCTGGAGTGCTCTCTGGAGCCTTGAACCAGGTTTCAGTTACTGCACAGATGTCTACGTTCTCCATACTTAGGAGTGCTTCGAGCGCATGCATTTTGAGATTTAAACTCCTGGCGTTGAGTAGCATAACCCTCAGTTTTTTACTTGTGCTGTTTACGGAGGTGGGTTTAAATTTTGAGGTTTGCCTATAAAAGGCACTATGGGGGCAGCAAGAGCCTTGGTCAGTATTCGAAAACCAAGGGGTGACAGGTGCAAGCCGTCTCATGCGAAGCAACACGGCTTGTCGAGCATGTCATCCCAGGCTGACAGACACTGGATCCCCTTCGAATGACACCAGAAGCTTATCCAATTGTTGAAATTGATATTTTTTTCTTTATACTGGGGTATCATTCTTGGTGAGGGCAGGATGCTACTCAGGGTCAGGGTCATACCCGCCTGGGCTACATGATTAGAGAGCTCTTCCATGTGTCTTTTCATGTAGTCCAGGGAGGTACGGCTCGGGTCGTTCACACCAACATGAACAATGACAGAGTCGTATATTTGTACTTGTTCTGGAGTGACCTGAGTGCTTGTTATGTGGCGGATTCTGGCTCCCGACAGGCAGCTAATAGTAACCTTCTCTTTGTCCAGCCTAGTGAGTGGGGCATCAGTGTGCCTGACTATTGAGTCACCTATTACTAGTGTGTTAGGTATGTTATTTCGCCTTAAGGGCTGTGATTGTGCAGCACATATTGATTTTGTGTTTTGTGTGTTGTCTGGTTTGTGACAGGAGGTGCAGGTTTTGTGGGTGTCTGCTTTGGAGCTCTCTGATGCTTTTGCAGGTTTTTATTTAGAGCCTCCGAGTATGATTTAGTGCATTTATGTGTATTTTTTGCCAGTGCTGGTTTAGTAGGCCTAGGCCTATGTGAGGCTGGAGGTGTGGTGCAAGTGTTAACCTTCTCCTCATGACTGTTTGTTCCATTCTTGGGTGGAGATACCTTAGCCTCCAGTTTGGCTGTATAATTGCATCTCTCACATATGTTAGTGTTTTGTGGTAGGAGGAGAGGGCTGTCTGTGTACATGAGGCAGTTGTAACATTGCCTCAGGATACCCAGATTCACCAGCTGGACTGGAGAGTACGCCTGAAGTTGCCCTTTGGTCATGCCTGAATAGTAGGGTGAGCTGCTTAGTCGCTTGGTTGGTGAGGGGGGTGGATGAAGAGCCTTGCCCTGCTGGGCAGTCAAGTGTCTGGGTATATTAGTGCTTGCTATTAGGTCTGAGCAAGTGCTGGACTGTAGGATGCTTTTTGAGTGCTTAGGCTGAGAGTTAGACTAGTTTCAAGTGAAAAACTGAAGAGGAGACTTAGTGGAGCCGGGAATAATTTAACCCTAGCTAGCCGGTGCTGCCTGGCGCACAAAACCATGCAACGCGTTTTTTAAACTACTAACTTCTGGGCTGGAACCACTCCTCCAGGGACAGATGGCTGCTCAAAGTTCCCCCCTCTCACAGGTGAACAGAGAAACTTCCCTCTGTCCAAGTAAGGTATGGGCAACTCAGAAACTTGTAACACAGCCCTGAATTCAGCACTGGCCTGAAAACTGGACTATACTAGCTTAGAAAGGCAGGAAACAAGAAATTTATTTATTTATTTTTTAAAAGATAAGTCAAAAACAGTAAAAAGTACACTTAAAACAGCTTTAAACGACTACAAGTGATCAGAAAAGGCTATCACACTTTAGTGTGTAGCCTACAACAGTTAAACAATTTATTTAAACAAAAAACTTTTTAAAAGTGCAGACAGTCAAATAAGTACAATATGTGAAAAAAAAAGCTTTTATATCACAATAAGTGCTGGAAAATCAGTGTTTAGGTGGGAAACAGTTAAGTACAGCAAGAAAATACAGAAAACTGATACTCAAATCACTCCAAAGTCTCTTTTTTAAGCTAGAAGGCTTATATCAGTTTAAGGCTTTCTAGTGCTTTCCAGTAGGTTAGTTACAGGAAAGATGGGAAACAAGCGCAGAATATGGTCTTTTAAACCAGAAAGTTGAAAGAGATGGACAACTTCCCGAATGGTCAATAAACTACAATTCCTGGGTAAAGAACCACTCCTCTTGTGGTAGACAGGCTTACCTAGTACTTACCACTCCCACTGATAAGCTAGAAGGCTGCACTCCAACACAAAGGCTTGGGGGGCTCAGAAGCTTACAAACCGTCCTGGATACAGCAAATCTGTACCTGGACTAGACTAGTTACGAGAAAGGTGGGGATCAAGCACAAACACAGGCTTTAAAACCAGAAAGTTGAGAGATGGAAAAAAAACTGCCCAAACGGCCAAAAAACTAAAATTTCTGGGCCAGAACCACTCCTCCTTGTGGTAGATAGGCTACCTAGTGCTTACCACTCCCACTGATAAGCTAGAAAGCTTCCCTCCAACACAGAAAAGCTTGTGGAGCTCAGAAGCTTACCAACAGTCCTGGATACAGCAACTCTGTTTACAGACTATTAAGATTCTGTCTTCACAGGACAAAAGATATCAGAAAATCTGATCAGTTCATTTCCTTTTCGGATACCAAGTTCGGGAAACAAGTGAACCGGGTGACTTTGGCTAAATGGCTCACTGATTGTATTTCCTTCGTTTATCACAAGTTTGGTATTACTTTCCCAAAACCGTTGAAAGCTTGGGCATTTCCCCATACTTTCATTTCTCATTACAAATTGGATTTGGTCTTTCCAGGTAGGACATCACTCTACTCAATGGTGCTTAGGAATATCCTTCCTTGAGTCCACCCAGGACTATAGGTAGCCGAGGGTTCGTCCCACAGCTTGAGGAGAAAATGAAAATTGACATCAGATAAAGATGTTATGTCTTACCATAATGTTCCATCTGTGTTGTCCATGTTAATTTTTCCTCAAATCCTCGCCCTCCATCCCCCTTCCCAGATGTTTTGCTTCTGAAAGAATATGCCTTTTATGTTTTAGTTTATTGCTAGTTCCAGATATGGTCTACCTTAAGAATTTTTCTTTCTAATCTGTTTTTTTTCTATCAGCAAACTCAGTCTGAGGTAATATGCTTAATGGATTGTGGGTAAGGATAAAGCTAGAGAGTTTTTGGTTTCTATGAGTTGTAGTAGCAGTCGGAATGTAATATCAATCAGTCCATTAATATGCCAGTGTTCTTCCCTAAATTTGCAAACAGAGGTGAATACATGTTACATTTATTGAATGTTCACAGACCATTTCGTTTTTACTTGCATAGAACAAAAGACGTCCGGAAAACAGACCAGTTAATTTCCTTTGCAGAATTGAAATTGGGAAACCAGTTGCAAAGGTGATTTTAGGCAGATGGCTAACTGATTGATTGCATTTCGTTTGTCTGTAGCAAATTGGGTATTACCTTACCACAACAGTTACAAGCTTATTCAACTAGGTCCATGGCAACTTCTTCAGTTTTTCTTTCCGTAGTGTCCATGGATGACATATGTGCAGCAGGAACTTGGGCTACTTCCCATACTTTTATTACTCATTACAAGTTGGATCTGGTCTCCAGGGTTAAACCATCATTTGGTTCAACTGTGCTCTGGAATGTCCTTCTTCAGAGTCCACCTGAGATTATAGGTAGCTGGGGGACTCTGTCCCATCAGTTGAGGATAGAATGAAAATTGACATAATCAGATAAAGAAGTTTATGTACTTACCATAACTTTCTATCTGTGTTGTCCATTTTCATTCTTCAACTCCCCGCCCACCAACCCCCATCCTTTCTGTTCGCAACCTTCTGGAAGAATGAGCTGTTAGAGGGATATCATTGCCCTTGATATTGAGCTCTAAATATAGTTTCTTTCTGTTTGAGCATATGCAATTTTACCTCTGATATTTATGCATATTAAACATTTCCTTTCTGGTAAAAGTCAGGAAATAAGATCTGAGGTAACTTGGGGGTTGGTGCATTATGGGTAAGGGAGAAGCTTGAGAGTTCTTGGTTACCACAAGTTTTAGTAACAGCTGAGTCTGGTTCGAGGATCAGATCTGAATCCATCAGTCGAGGAAGAATGAAAATGGACAACAAAGGTGGAACGTTATGGTAAGTACATAGCTTCTTTATAAGCCTGGACAACTGTTTGTCTCATTCATGGACTCAAAGCTGGACCAACCAGTAACTAAGCAAACCATTGCAAGTTGCATCTTTGAGTCCATCTCCTTTTGTTACTGTCTGCATGGCAAACCCTTGTCCTCCTGCTCTTGAGCTCACTCTACCAGGCCAGTGGCATCTTCTTGGGCCTTCTACAAAGAAGTGGACACCAGAGCCATATTGGAAGCTGCCACCTGATCTTCTGTACACACTTTCACTAAACACTCCAAGATCGATTGCTTTTCAAGGTCCAGAGCTGCCTTTACTGGGTCAGTCCTCTGTGGCCTCTTGAATAGTTCCTTTATCAACTAGTCAACCACCTTACATTCCCTTCAGCTCTGGGACTTGATCATTTGTTTGGAGTACTGCAACAGTGATTTCACCCAGGACATAGTATAGTTGTGTAAACATTTATCATATCCGTTCATGTCCTCCTGATCATTTCTTTTCTGTTTCTCTCTCCTCTCCCCCCCCCCCCCTTCTACCATGTAGACAAGAGCCTAGGACAGAGGGGGTGTCTTACTACTTCATGCTTGCGCCCTCCTAGCTGACCAGTCACTCTTTCAGGGGTCTTCAATCCACTGGCTTAGAAATAGTCTGAAGATCCACAATAATACGTCCATGTATATACCCATACACTTATGAGACAAGGTGACATGTTGGACGTATGACCTAGGGAGGGTTAAGCTTTGGTACCCCTGTCATATGTCAGTGGTGGTAACCCATTTGTTTGGAATACTACAGCATTGAGCAGTAGGACATCTACTGTTTCTCAGTCCTCAAAAAATACTTTGAACTGTTACAGAAGGAATTTTGAGAACATTCACCCATTCCTCCAGTTTTGTAAGCTTTGGAGGATGTGTGGGTTATTGCCTGCAATTTTCCTAATGGTCAGCCAGCTGCTTCAAAAAAGGCAGAATGTATAAAGTTATTCAGTCTTTTAAGTTTTATACACTCTCTTCCTAAACCTGACCCAGCATCTGTAACTTTAGATCTGATGTTGTCTTTTCGTTCTTCAACATATGGGTCACAGATCCAACCTCCGATCTGACTTGTCCGCATTTCACAGACTTTGGATTCAACTCTCGAGCTCCTCAGTCTACCCAAAATGCCCTAGTCCATCCCCAGTACCTCAGATCTTGTTTGTCACCATCTCACATAAACATGGATGTACTCTTGTAGCATTTCAGATTGTGTAGTAAGCATTTTTTGTCTTTTTCTGGTTAACTATTTACATTTAGTTTCTCCCTCTCAGTAGTTCAAAATATTGTATCCGTTTACTCCCTACCTTTTTGAAAGATAACTTACGTGCCATTGTTGGCACTTATCTTTCTTTGTTTACTTTTCTATTCTTTTTTTTCTTACTCAAATTTTAGGGTATTCTTAACTGCCGTTGTTGGTAGTTTTTCTTTCTGTAGCCTTTATTTATGTTAAAAAAAACTTATTTGCTTTTCTCCCATTTCATTAATTTATAGCTATTATGGCTGAGAATCCTTCAGGTTTTAAAAAAATGCACTTCCTGTGGGCACAAAATTCCGAACGCTGATGCCCAAAGGGAGTGCATTTATGTGTACCATTTGTCCTGCATTAATCTCCAGGGCTATTGCCAACAGAAGAAACAAATGTCCCAATGCACTCAAAGCCTTTCTGAAGTGGAGGTGGATAGGATGATGCAGAAATTTATCTGCACTCCAGATACAGATGGGAGACTTGCCTGCCCCCTTTCTCTCTGAAGCGGGGGGCATGCACTCCACGTTCCTACCAATTACTCCTCCTCTGATCCAACCCCTGATTTTGGAACCTTCGGATCCGAGGAGACTCTGCGTCGTGGGGTCGATGCCAGTGGTACCCTGTACCACGATGCTGGCTATTTCCTTGAGTCGTTCGGGTCCTATGATCTGGGAGCTGCAACTTCGGCGCTGGATCTGAGGGGATGGTGTCTGCTCCAAGCCTTTCAGAGCAGAGCCTTCCAATCGGAGTCTCGGAGCCTAGAGGTTCGGCTATGACTCCCCCATTGATCCAGGGGGTGGCGGACCTATCTGTATTCCCTTTTCAGATGTCTCACTCTCCTCCTGACTTTGTGGTGGAGAGGCTTCTCTTGATACCATCAAGACCCTTGACTATCTTAGCTTAGGATTCCACCTTGGCTCCCTCTGTTTCTGGTTTGGATTCTGCTATCCTGCTACCTCAGGGGACACTCTGCTGCCTCTCCGCCCCAGGTAGCTCCCACACGGGAGCAACCAGACATTGAGTCCTCCCCAGAAACTCCCCCCTGAGGAGGTGCATCGAAAACATATGTGCAAAAGGAGGCACATCAACTCCCCACCGAAGTCCCTCACAGAGGACACCGATTTGGAGGAGGGGGGGGTTACCCTGGTCGGTTACCCTGGTCACCCTCCCCCAAGGATGTCTCCTTTGGGTGACATCCTGGAGGTTCTTCATCAGCAAGGGGGGATGGTCTGGCCAGAAACCCATCTCTGATGAATCTATGCTCCTGGAGGCGTTTGGCACAGGACCCTCTACAGCCTGGGTGTCCCCTCTCACGGGTCCACTGGTGAATCTAATTACATTTCGGGCATAGAAGGAACCTGACACGGTGGAGTCTATCCCCAAACTCCCCTTCAAGGTCTTGAATACTCCCTCAGGACCCACTGAACCAAGGGATCCCCTGTAGATACCATGGTAGTGGCAATGGCCACTAAGAAGGAGCTCGCACAGGAGAGCTCCACAGTCCATCCACCAGACCTGAGCGTCCAGGATGATGGCTCGCTTTGGGAAGTGGGTGTGCGCTTCAGCCAGGTTTTCGGTACATGCGCTGAATTATATGGCACACGTGATTAGACTCCAGTGAGACCTTGTCTATGAAATTGCTGGGTCTACCCCAGGGTCCATGATGGCAGAGGACCAGAAGGCTTTCTCTTCTTGCATGGCCACCCTCACGTCAATTGCTATCACCTCTATGCTTCTTCTCTCTTACTACTGAGGGCACCGCTAGAGCTGCCGGGACAGGCGTTGCCATCAGGCGCCATGCCTGGCTCTGACTCTGGTTTCTCAGAACCCTTTAAGATGTTCTTTACTAATGCCTTGTATGTCTGTTCCACCCTCTTTGGAAAGTTACTGTTGAAATGTATAGCTCACTGATAAGGTCGCAGTGAGCAAAAATGTCCAAATAAAATAAAAATCACACCGCTACTCCACAGCTATACCAAATAAAAATAGTTTATTAAAATTGCTTATGAAAACATTTTCAGCACTTGGTTTATCACCAGATGAATCAGTTTAAGAAAGAAAAAGAAACACTGTTGCTTCCAAGAAGAAAACGCTGTTGCTTTCAAAAACAAACGATAATATTGCAACAGATATACGAATGTGTCTTGTTGCAGTAAAAGACTTCAAATGCATTCAAATGCGTCTCAATATGAGTAATAAACATCCAAGAGAAATACAAAGTTCTGTTTTTAATTAAATGTGCTTTGTAGTTCACTACTGGTGTTCCGAGGTCACTCGTAGACGGAATACCATAAAAATGCTAGCTCTTCTTCATTTTAATAAATGCACATCAAGAGGCTCAACAATGCAATGCAACAATATATCTAGCCAAAATATAAAGTTCAGTGTATAGCAAGGAGAGCTTACAACTAGAGCTGATGTCTCAAACTCGCTCACGAATGAACACTGCACAAGAACGCTGACCACCTCTTGGTCGAGTCTGAAGCTGAAAACTTAGCAGTATAGCAGTTCTTTAAGCCAAAATTCTGAACAAATGGTGCGATACTTCAGTAAGTTGTTTTAAACACAAAATGGTATGTTTGATCAAGCACAAAGCTTAAAACTCCGCAAGTGGCAGTTCTTTGAGCCAAAATGCTAAATAGCTGATGCGTTACTTCAAAAAGTTGTCTTAAGCACCAAAATATAGCAATTTCCCAAATACATATGTGATGAGCGCTTTCGGAAATTCCTTCATCAGATCATGTTGAAGTAGGGACACCATTACTTGTATTTATACTAAAATCCTGGCCAATGAAATTCAAAGTGAGGAGCAACGCCTCCACAGTAATTGACTCCATCCACTTGATTTCTTAATTAACAGCCCCTCCTGTGGCTTCCACCTCCGATTTACCAGACATGAATATAAATACAGTCTGTGCTCTATCATTATCTAGTCTCTCATTCGTTTTTGTCCAGGAATGAGTAGAGTTTTCACTTTCAACTGTAAAGCCACATGTGTCACCAAAAATGTGGTTTATTTAGCCACCTGCAAAGTATGTTCATGTTTTTATGTTGGAAAAACCAACCAGAATTTTAGAAAGAGAATACTACGACATTTGGGAGATATTAAAAGAGGAGATATTCATAATGCTTTGGCGGTACACGTATTAGAATTCCCTAGTCATATTTTCCTTTTTAAAGTTATTGAAAACGTACCTGAAAACATCAATAGAGGTGACGTAGCTAACAAAACAGAAGTCTGTGAAACTAAATGGATAGTGAATTTGCGAGCAGACAGAGTCCCTGGTCTTAATGCTATTATTCCGCTCAAACCAGTGCTAAAAACAAGGAGACCAACCACTGGATGAATGGTAGGCGTGTTGTTGAAGTAAGAAATCAAGTGGATGGAGTCGATTACTGTGGAGGCGTTGCTCCTCACTTTGAATTTCATTGGCCAGGATTTTAGTATAAATACAAGTAATGGTGTACCTACTTCAACATGATCTGATGAAGGAATTTCCGAAAGTGCTATGTATTTAGGACGTTGCTATATTTTTGTGCTTAAGACAACTCTTTGATACTCCCATGTATTACTTGTCTTTTATACAAACCCCAATTAGTTATCATTGACAATTAACAATTTAAAGCAACATTACCAAAAACAGTAAAAATAATACCCAGAGGTTACTTTATACCATTTTCCCAAAGGCTCACTTTCAAAAGAAGAAAGCTTCCTGATGTTCCACCCAGTCGGAGAGAAGCTGTAGTTCAAGAAATTCAGTGGCTGTTGGACAAGAGTCTTCAGGAGATCCTATCAGACCAGACAGAATTTGGAACTTGCTCAAGGTTCTTTTTTAATGCCAATGAAGACAGGGGATCCAAGTCCAGTTTGGGATGTAAGCAACCTGAACCAGTTTGAAAGAAAATCAAAGTTCTGAATGGTCATGGTTCAGTCCATTCTACTTCTTTTTCACAAGGGTGATTGGATATGCTCAGTCTATCACATCAAAATAAATAGATGCTCCTGCACACATTGCACTTTCAGCTGGGAGCCAGTCACTGTCGGTTCAGGGCCCTGCCCTTTGGACTCACCACATCCCCCATGGTGTTAACCAAGTGTATGGCCATGGTAGCAGCTCACCTGAGTCTCTTCAGACTGACAGTTGTCTTCTCACCACCCCAACCATGCATCTCCTTGTAACAGTCCAGGGACTATTTGCTCCAAATTTGCCAGTCACTAGGTATAACAGTCAGTAGTTCCAAATCCAAACTTTTACCAGTGCAGAGCCTGGAGTTCATTGGTGTGTGTCTAAACACAGTAAATCCGATTGCTTCTTTACCTCCTCACCGTACATGTGAAATCAAATCTCAGGTTCATCAGATTTCTCTCATCCTGCTCCTCCCACTAAACTTATTCTTCAAGCCTTAGGTTCCATGCAGCATTTGTTGCATTTGTCCCATTAGCACATTACTATATGCATGTTCTTCAGTGGACTCTAGCTGTTCAGTGGTCTATTTTTTGACAGCACATATCCTTTTCAGTCAGACTTTCTCTGATGTGCAAAAGTTTTATATTTGCTGGTGGATCCAGTCAAATGATGTTTACATAGGTTGGCCCTTCATTCTATCTTCCCCAATAGCCGCAGTGACCACAGACCCCCCCCCCCCTATCAACTGGGGTGCGGGCATTTCTTGGGAAGGACTGTCCAAAGTATGTGGTCCTCCCAAGAGACCGTTTTTTTGAATATCAGTGTCCTGGAGATGAGTAGTCATACTAGCATTGCAGGCATTTCCAAGATGCTCTTCCTTTAGGGGCAGTTGTGATCCAAACCAACATGTCTGTGGTCTGCTACGTGAACAAGCAATGGGGAACTCTGTCTGAGCTATGAAAGTGTGGTAATGGGTGACCTCCCCCAACTGCTTTCTAGTAGAAATGCATTTTTGGGGAAATTCAATGTACTAGTGGACAAATTCGGCAGGTCCATTCTGATACGTCAAAAGGGGTCTCTCTGGCATTCAGTGGCAGAGAAAATTTTCTATCTTTGGGGCCAACCTTGCTGCAATTTTTTTCTCCCCACAACAACAAATGCAGCGGGTACTTCACCCTGATCCCCCTTCAGGGAAGTCACTGAGAGATGCTTTAGTCCACGTTTGGCTCTCCGGTCTCCTTTATGCCTGTCCCCCAGTACCTCTGATTACAAACTTCTTAGAGAAAGCCAGCCAGTTGAAGAGCTTGATTACACTTATTGCCCCCTTCTGACCTCACCAGGTCTGGTTCCCCTTCCTTTCTTCTTATCTTCGTTATCCTCCTTGGGTATTGGACCCTTGTCCGGACCTCCCAATATCCCAACTGTCAAAATAACTGCATGGTTTCTCCAGCTGCAGTAATAGCTAGACCCAGGCTTTCTTCCCCAGTACGCAATATACTTGCCCTCACAAAAAGACTGTACTAAGAGGATTTACAAAAGCAAATGGAAAAGATTTTCCTGAAGAACACTTTCCTGTTTAGACCTCCAGTGAAACATCCGTCACCTCCCTTGGGATTTAACAGTAGGTACCACAAGGCTTAACTCAATAACCCTTTGAACCTTCAGCAAAAACTGCCTTAAAGTTCCTGTCTTGGAAAACAGCCTTCTTAGTTGCTATTGCTTCAGCTAAAAGGATTTATGATCTCTAGGCTCTTTCATTAAAAACTCCTTACATTGTGTTTCATAAAGACAGAGCTGCCTTACTCTTCTTTCCCGCCAAAAGTGGCTTCTGAGTGAAATATAAATCAAGCCATTCACGTAACAAGTTGTTTTTTCCAAAATTCTCAAAGGAGAATACATGCTACATCTTTTAGATGTGCATAGATAACTCCATTTTTACTTGCACAGAACAAAAGATTTCAGGAAAAACAGACCAGTAATTTGTCTCTTTCACCTAGTCATCTGAGTTCTTCAGTTTCTAAAGCTACAGTGGCCAAATGGATAACTAATTGCATTTCCTGGATATATTTTCAACAAGGCCTCTCCCTAACAAAGCCACATAAGACCCATTCTACTAGATCTATAACCACATCATTTGCCTTCTGGTCTAGCACTTCCATTGATGATATTTGTGCAGCAGCCACATGGTCTAGTGCTCGAGCAGAGCTGCCTTTGGTTCAGCAGTTCTCTGAAATATCCTTCCGTGAGGAATACCCAAGATTTATTTAGCTGGGGACTCTATCCCATGCGTTGAGGAAGAAATGAACCTGGTAGTCTATTGGCCCTTTTGGGCCAATTTCTAGCTCTTTCAAGTCCCCCTGTATAAAACCCATTTTGGTGCGTTTTTTGCACTTGTTACTACTCAGCCAAGCTCCTCATGGTCCTGCAGAGTGGTGCTAGCAGCAGAGAGGCTAAAAGAAAGACTGCTAATCTGAGAAGTGTTTTTTTTTCCTGCTACTACCTGGGCGAATGTCCGATCTAGCTAAACTGCAAGTATTTCTGCTTCTTGAACTGTTTTAAACTGTTTAAAGTTGTTTTTGCACCTGCACTTTTAAAGTTTGTCCTGTTTGTTGCATTTACCTGTTGAGGCTACACACTCAAGTGCGCTAGCCTGTGTTACATATTTATTGCATTTTCCTGCTGTTGCAAAAAAGAAAAAAAAAAATTATCCTTGTTTCCCGTCTTTCCTGACCTAGAGTAGTCCAAATACAGGCTTTGCTGTATTCTGGACTTTTGGAAAGTTCCTGTGTTGCCCATTTCCTTTCTTGGATAAAGGGAGGCTCCTTTGTTCACCAGTGGCAGTGGGGAGCTTAGAGCAGCCTATCTATCCCTGGAGGAGTGTTCCCAGCACAAGAATCTGGTAGTCTATTGGCCATTTTGGACCAATTTCTAGCTCTTTCAAGTCCCCCTGTATAAAACCTGCTTTGGCGTGGCTTTGTGCGATTTTGCGCATAGCGCAGCAGCGGGCAGCTCCGCTTAATTGGGTTTAAGCCATTCTCGGCTCCACAAAGTCTGCTCTTCACTTTTTCCCTTAGAACTGATCTAGTTCTCATAATAAACACCCTATTCCTACTCTAAAGCCTGGCACTTGCTCACTAAAGCAATTATATAAGTCAGCACTAAAAAATTAAAGCACTACACCCTCACAAACTCCCCTTGAGTACCTTATTCCCCATTGGCCCTTTTTTTTCAACTATAAAGGAATTCCCAATACTATTCTAGCATGTCCAAATGTCAGTTGTCAATCTCCTCTCCGGTCCAGCTGGTGAATCTGGGAATCTTGAGGCAATGTTACAACTGCCTCATGTACACAGACAACCCTCTCCTCCACCCAACAAATTCCAACACATGTGAGAGATGCAACGATATAGCCAAACTGCAGGCTAAGCTCTCTCAACTCAGTACTGGCATAACCAGTCAGGAGGAGAAGGAAACCACACTCACTACAATTCCAGTCTCACATAGACCTACAACGACAGCAAACCAAACACATAAATACAGAAAAACATACTCTGAGGCTCTAAATAATCTGCCTAAGCAGCAGAGACCTCCAAAGCAGACACCCAAGCAACCGCTACCCCAAAACAAAACGTGTGCAACACATAGCTCACAAAGCCAGTGTGCCGAACAGTCACAGCCCTTAAGGCTAAACAATACACCTGATACACTTGTAATAGGTGACTCTATCGTCAGGCACACTGACAAGGAGAAGGTCACGGTGAGCTGCCTGTTGGGTGCTAGGATCCACCACATAACACAAGCACTCGGGTCACTCCAAGGCAAGTACAAATATGACTCAGTCATTGTCCATGCTGGTGTGAATGACCTGAGACGTACCTCCCTGGACTACACGAAAAGAGACAGAGTAACTCTCTGAGCATGTAGCCCAGGCCGGTATGACCCTGACCTTGAGTAGCATCGTACCCTCACCAAGAATGATGCCACAATATGAAGACAAGATGATCAATTTCAACAATTGGCTTAAGTATTGGTGTCATTCAAAGGGGATCCAATGCCTGTCAGCCTGGGATGACATGCTCGACAAGCCACGATGCTTCGCTAGGGACGGCTTGCATCTGTCACCCCTGGGCTTTCGGATATTGGCAAAGGCTTTTTCCACCCCCATAGTGCCTTTTTTAGGCAAGGCTCAAAATACAAACCCACCTCCATAGGTATCACAAGGGATAAGAAACTAAGAGTATTGCTACTCAACGCCAGAAGTCTAAACCTCAAGATGCACGCACTCTAAACTCTCCTTAGCATGGAGAACATCGATATCTGTGCAGTAACAGAAACCTGGTTCAAGGCTCCCGAGAGCACCTCAGCACTACCAGGTTATATCTCATACCATGCTTTTCGGCCCCAAAACTTGGACCGAACCACAAAAGGAGGGGGGAATATCAATATTCGTCAAAGATACCCACACCTCCAGGTTGGTGGCACAGCACGAAGCATCAGAGACTATCCATGTGCAACTAACAGTGGGTAAAACTGCCTTCCAGTTTATAGCCTGCTACAGACCACCCTCCCAAACCCAGGAACCCCACTCGGCCTTCCTGAGAACACTGGAAAATATGAAGGTCTCTCCAAACACCATTATATTGGGCGACTTCAACTACCCAAACATAGACTGGGAGCATTACTCTAGCTCCAACACCCTAGCCCAAAGGTTCCTAGAATTTATAAACTCAAATGCTATGGAACAACTTGTTACCACTCCCACAAGAGGGGAAAACATACTGGACCTGATCATCACCAGCATGGGGGCTCTGTGCTCCAGACCAGGAGTGTATCCCTCACTGGTACGATCAGACCATAAACTAATCTCACTGGATATTCACATCCTGACCCCACCCCATGCCCAGAAAACCACAGTGAAAAACTTCTCTAAAGCAAATTTCACACTCCTCAAAACCGAGATGGAATCCTTCAAAGCCCCCGGGCCTGTGGAAAATATGGCCCAGACCGCAGAAGCCTTTATAAACGCATTCTATGAACACCTTCAGGAATGCATGGATCATGCAATCTCAAATAAAACCAAGACCCAGTCCTCCAAAGGCAGTCGTCCTGTCTGGTGGACCCCAGCCATAAACAAACTATACAATAGAAGGAGGAAGCTACTAAATGATAGAGCAAAATCCCAAAAAGGGAAGGCATCTCTGATCAGTATTGGCAAAAAACTAGGGGCACTCATAAAATCGTCTAAGGTCAGCTTCGAGAGAAAAATTGCACAGGACACTAAGGATAATCACAAGGCTTTCTTTAGTTATGTTAGGAACCTGGGTGGGATTTCCCAGATATGCTCAGAATTGGTCCAAAGTGACAAAAAATACACCGAACCCACAGACATTGCCAACATCCTAGCTGACAGGTTCAGCGCAACCCCCCCCCAACCAAAAGGGCAGATATTTATCCCAGCAGAGTGTTGCCCCCCTGACATCTCAGATGCTCAGGTAAGAGCCGCCCTCTCCAAAGCAAAAAAACACAGCATCAATGGGACCAGACGACGTCCCGGGCTGCGTCCTACATGAACTCCAAGAAGAGCTAAACCCAAACATAAAACTACTGTTAAGTCTCAGCCTTACTACAGGATAAGTACCCAAAGAGTGGCGTACAGCAACAGTGGTCCCTCTCCACAAAGGTGGTGCCTGAACGGATCCTGGAAACTTATCGCCCCATAAGCCTGACTAGCTTGGTCTGCAAAGCTATGCAAAGGATCATCATGGACCTCATAAGTAAAGATATTGGGGACCTACAGACACTGGATCCTACCCAGTTCGGCTTTAAGGGCAGATCCTGCCTCTTGGTCAATTTCTTTGAAACAGTCACCAAGGCCATTGACGAGGGGAAGGTGGTCCACACAGCCTACCTGGACCTCGCAAAAGCCTTTGATACAATACCCCACTCGGGCATTAAAGATAAGCTCACCATCTTAAATATAAACCCCTATGTCACTAGATGGGTTGCAAACTGGCTCAAGGACAGAACCCACATGGTTAGAATTGCTGGAGCCATGTCATACTCCAAACCAGTTACAAGTGGTGTCCCACAAGGCTCAGTCCTGGGACCTCTCTTGTTTGGTATATATTTCTCGGAGGTACAGGCAAACACGGGACTGTGGCTGACCAAGTTTGCAGATTATGGCAAACTAGGCGCCATAATCAACTCTCTCCAGCTGACACAAGCATCCTACAAAAGGGCCTCATAGAAACAGACAACTGGTGCCAGAGCCATGGCCTCAAGCTAAACGCCAAAAAGTGTATAGTCATCCCCTTTGGCAATAGTAGTGCCCACAAATTACCACATAGGTGGTAATCCATTAAGTACGGAAGAAGTAATTAGGGACCTGGGGACCCAAGTTGATAGCAATCTCTTATTTGAAAACCATGTGGCCAAAGTGGTTAGAAAAACATTTTATATAGCCCACCTAATCATGAAGGGATTCACATCTAGATCAGGGGAGGTCATCGTGCCTCTTTTCTCATCCCTCATCAGGCCCATAATTGAGTACAATGCCCCTTTTGGTATGTACCTAACCAGACACCTGCAGCAACTGGAAAGACCCGAAAAGTACCTCACCAAGAGGATCAAAGGGCTCAAACAGATGCCATATGCTGCCCGGTTAAAGAAACTCCAGCTCTACTTAGTGGCAATACCGCCTGCTCAGAGGCGATCTGTGCCTGACGTATAAAGCCATGGACATGCTGCACCTCAGAAAATCCAAATCCCATCGAGCTACGCGCTCGAGGGACTTGAACCTCAGCACTGAAATAAATGGGACATGCTGGAGGGACAGATTCATAACCCAGAGGCTCCCTTCACTCTGGAATAAAATCCCAGTCCAGGTTAGGCAGAGTCCCTCATTGACTCTCTTCAAGAGGAATCTTGATGAGTGGATGGGAGATCGTAGGTTTACCCCGGGTATCACTTCTGTGTCACTGTTAGACAGAGGCACAGTATACTAACCTCGAAAAAGGGCATAGCAAAATTCATTTAAAATGGGTGGTGAAAGCCAAACACACTCTGGCTAGGCTTATAAATGCCCTAGGGCAGATATGTATGAACCTATGAAAAGGAAAACATTAGGTATTAGTTATGCACTCACCATAACTAGTCATCTGTGTTGTCCATTTTCATTCTTCAACTCCTCTCCCTCCTTCTCCCTTCCTGTCAATTTCTGTAGTGACCTGATGGAATTTTGAAGCCTGTAGTTCCAGGTTTGAGCCCTGGTTTAATTCCTCTCTTCTGTTATGTAATAAGACCTTTAAGGTAGCAAACTTGATTATTGGGGCTGGACAAGGTCATTATGCATAGAGGGAGGAGCTTGAGAGTTGGATCTGAAGTCTGTGAAATGCAGCTAAGTCGGATCGGTCACCCATATACTGAGGAAGAATGAAAATGGACAACACAGATGCCTAGTTATGGTGAGTACATAACTTTAATGTAATTCTATGGCTGCTAAGCATTTTAATGTATTCCAATCCTACTCTTTCTAATAAGGATGTGAAAATTATTAATACCTTTTGGGAAAAAAAAAAAAGAGTATGCTTCAGCAACTTGAGTTGTCATGCTCATGTTTTTGATTATTTGTGAAAGTATGATGAATGTTTTGTCTGCAGTTTGTGAGGAAAATATGCTTGTACAAGTCAATATTGTTTACAGTGTGTGTATAACTCAGTGCTACTTCCAAGGCTATGACTATTGGTACTGTTTTTTTTTTTGGCTGTGATCTCAGAACCTCCCAGTTGCTAAAAAAAAAAATGAAATTTAAAAAATTCCTTTGGATAGAGGTTTAGTTTCTGACCCCTTTGCTGCAGAGTTGATCAAAAAGTGTGATGAATGGGGTATGTTGATGGAGAATCTCTAATATTTTTCAGCCCTCCTTTTCCAAACTTTCTAAGGGATTCTCTAATGTGTCATCCAGTTTCAGCAAAAAATACAGTCCACAAAATGCAGGTAAATAGAGTTCAAAGAAGAAACAGCAATGCGATCCAAAAATAATTATGGAACCTCCTAAAAACAAGGACAGTCCTACAAGTCAAAGTGACTGTTTAAGGGGCTTGTATCCCTCCATCCTGGCAGCCTTATTATCCTTCCAGAAATTCTGAATCTCAACCTTTCTTTGCAACCGATAGTTTCAGACAAATTCTGAAGGTCATTTGTCAAAGTTACAGATGGCAGTGGAAGGAAATTCCCCATTTCCAGGGGGTAATTAATCATCCACCATCATCTTCTTTCGGCTTTTCCCAGTTAGGGGTCGCCACAGCAGATCACCTGTCCGCTCATGATTGGCAGTGGAGTTTTACAGTGTCTAGTTGCCAGCCCGGCGCCCAACCTTCCACAGAAGGCACACGCACACACTCACACCTAGGGCCAATTTAGTGTGTCCAATCCACCTGCAGCATGTCTTTGGGATGTGGGAGGAAACCGGAGCACCCGGAGGAAACCCACGCGACCACAGGGAGGACAATGCAGACTCCGCACAGAAGGCACCCCAGCCGAGGATCGAACCAGAGAACTTCTTGCTGTGAGGAATTAATCATCCACCATACCAGACTTTATTCCGTATATCCTTTATCACATTGCTGTCCCAGGATGTAGTAAGGACCAATTCCTCCTTCCTGTGTGGGGAAAGGTTTTTATTCAAGGATGTTATTATTGCTGAGGAAAGAAAATAAATGGAGACCACACCTGGATCTTTCTTTCCTAAACTTATTTGTGATAGTGCCCAAATTCAAACTGATGTCCCTTCACAACCTATTACCTTTTCTTCATTCAAGTTTTCTGGTAACAGTAGATTTAAAAGATGCTTGTCACATTTCTATTCTTCTAGACGTCAGTCATTTATCAAGGTTTTGTGCATCTGGATCACATTATCAGTTCTGTGCTTTACCCTTTGGACTGTACACTGCACCAGTAGTGTCCATAAAATGTCTAGCTCATTGGATTGCAGGCTACAGGGTATCCACATTTTTCCATATTTAGGCAACTTGCTTATCTTTGCAGAGGTTTTTTGAAAGTGTAAGGAATCTCTTGCTCGGCTGAGCAATCTCTTACACAAGCTAGGATTCCAAGAGAACATCCAGAAGTTTCTCTTGATACCTTCACATTCACACAGGGTTGTGCTGCTGTGGTGCTAGCTAGATACCTTAGTTCAAAGAGCTTTTCTTCCACAAGAACAAATAGCTCTGTGTCTAGATCTATTTCTAAGATTTTCCACTCAGACTTTGGTCACTGTGAGGGAATCCCTTTTGATTTGGGGTCTCATGGTATCTGATTGTCATGGTGCCTCGACAAGATTCTGCATGAGAAGGATACTGTGGTATCTGAAATCCCTTTGGCCCTAAAACCAACACTTTCTTTTCACTTCCAATGCTGGGGTTTCTCAGAAGAGAAATCACTTGGTGGTGACTGCAAAAATCCTTTGACTCTGGTTCTCCCTTTCTCTGTCCTTGTTCTACAGCAGTCAGTTACAACAGATGCTTTGGGCTTTGCTTGTGGAGCAGTTTCAGGAAGGATAAAAGTGCAAGGTTTGTGGAACATCGAGGACAGATGCAAGCACATAAATATGAAAGAGATGGTTGCCCTGGTCAAGGCACTAAACTGAATCATTTTCGGTTCCCGGGACCTCTTCAGGTTGTCACAGACAGTAGCACAAATAGTGTGCTACATCAACGGATAAGGGTGAACCAGGTCATGCCCCTTTCGTAGACTAGCCATGTTAGCTTGGGATATAGCTTCACAGAACAATTAAAATCTGTGTGTATCCTACAGTCCATGAGAGCAAAATTGTGTGACAGATAAGCTGAACGGGACAAGGGCTGGTTTCACAAATGTTAACTAGATAATGGGCGCTTCCAGGATTTGATCCATCTGTGGGGAGTTCAAGTAGACCTGTTTGGCTTCTCTGAGCAATCAGATGGCAAGATTCTATGCCTTCTTGCTTGGAATTATGGAGAAGACACCTTTTCTTTTCCTTGGATAGGAATGTTCCAGTATGCTTTTCTACCCTTTCCACTGATATCCAGGAAAAAAGATGAGGCGTACCGCCAAGGTTGTTGAGACAAGCATGTCACATTGAAAGCCAAATTCTTTAATACAAATAGATAAAAATCCAAGTAGCATAAAACAAGGCTCAGGGTGGATAAGAGGATCTGAAGAAGGTTTTTTACCAAGGTGCTTATCCACCCTGAACCTTGTTTTATGCTAT
Organism: Protopterus annectens; assembly: GCF_019279795.1. NCBI lineage: Eukaryota > Metazoa > Chordata > Ceratodontiformes > Protopteridae > Protopterus > Protopterus annectens. Next base: position 722,200,256 of record NC_056747.1, read on the forward strand.
TTGGATTTTTATCTGTTTGTATTAAAGGATTTGGCTTTTAACATGAAGTGTTTCTCACAACAGCCTTGGTGATACGTCTCATCTTTTTTCCTGCATTTCTGTACTTGTTGAGACCACCTTTGGTAACGTAGTGTTTTTATTTCCACTGATTTCCAGGGTGCTTCTGAAGGAATCCCCCAAGATCATTGTGGTGATTCCCTTTTGGCCAAGGCAACTGTTTCTCTCCCTTCTTTTGGAAGTAGCCAGATCAGATTTACTCGCTCAAAAACAGGGGTGTTTAATACACCCTGACCCCAATCAACTTAATTTGACTGCCTGGATGATAAGATCTTATTTCCCTTTAGGCACCTGTTTACTGAAGATTTACAGTAAGTACTAATGGAGGTAAGAAATCATGCTACAGAAAATTATATGCTAGTTAATGAAAAAGGTTTTCTAGTTGGTGCCAGTAACATAACTATCACCCACTCTGGGCTAGTTGTTCTCTGGTTTTACGATATTTTGAGGGTTAGTATCCTATGGCTTTTGTTTTACACATCAAGGTTCATTTATCAGCCATTTCAATATGTCTGCTAATGGATCCTTCTCTTTCAATGCATTTTCATGCGAAAATGTTTTTGAAAGGAGGTTTGCATATAAAGCCTCCAAAAAAATGCATTCCCTCTTTGGGATCTTATTTTTGTGTTAGAAAAGCTAACATTTCCTTCGTTTCAACCAGCTAACTTGGCTGACTTGAGGCTAAGATGGAAAACAGTTCTATTGATTACAATTTGAGGTGCAAGCTCTTATGGCAAGTCAACCCCACCTCATTTACAATGAGGAGAGGATTTCTTTAAGAACTAATTCTCCTTTTATGCCTAAAGTGATATCCGAGCTTACTTTGAACCAAGCTATCAGTCTCTCCATTTTCTTTCTTGAACCTAAAAATGAAGGGGAGAGAGAATACTCCATACCTTGGATGTTCGCAGAACTCCGGTACTATCTTGACAGAACTAAATTTTTCAGATCTTTGGATCGGTTATTCCTTTCTTGTGAAGGTTAAGGAGAAGGGACAACCTGTGTCAAAACGGACCATTTCCAAATGGTTGTCTCAGGCTATAGCATTTTGTTATACTCAACAGAACAAAATTTATTCCAGGCAGGGTCAAGGCCCACTGTGCCAGGGGCTTAGCTTCATCTATGCCTTTTTGGAAACAGTAGGATTCTAGCAGTTTTCTAGAAGCTGCAGTTTGTTCATCTGTACTTTTACAAGCACTGTAAGCTTCATTCCCCCTCTAAGTGTAGCTCAGGCTTTGGTAGGACCATTCTCGGAGGCTCCTTGACCCTTCCCCTTCCACCTCCCAAATGTAGTAAGCTAGGTGTCCTCTCCTGAAATTATTTTTTAAGAATATCAGGAAGCATTGTAGGTATATTCCTAAACAGTAAAATTAATGTTAGAATGGCCATTAGAAGATGACATACTGTAACATGTATAAAACCTTTTTTATTACTATTTATTTACTAACTGGGCTAATGAGCTAGTCATTATGGACTATTTTCAGCCACAGCCTAATCCACAAGTGGAAAGGTAAATGCACTATGTATGTGCACTTTAGAGGTGTCATTAAACTTGCTTTTGGAAGGTGAGAGGCAGCCAGAGACAAACCCGCACATACTGTGGTAGAACATGAACCCACAGATAATGTATACAGACAGAGGTCAGGATTGCACCTCGCACTCTGTGAGGCAAAGCTCATAAGAAAAGAACTACTATGCACACTCAGCTTAAAGGTAGTATAGCTATTGGTTGTTTTCAGAATAACAAGTATAAATGCTATCGAACCCAAAATGTGGAATGTTCTGATTTCAGGCCTAAAACGAAAATTCCTGTCTAAATAGGGTATTTGTATTTCAATCAACTATTATGGCATAAAACTGTAGTATTGTAAAACAACTTTTCTTACAGTATTTCATCATGCATTTATTGCTTTACCTTTGCTGTTAGCAGCACATATACGTGTGTTTTATGGGTAATTGTCCAAGTATCATTCCTGGGACATTTCATAACTGTATATCATGTCCCTTTAGATGAACAGCCATTTCTGTTTAGACTAAATAGAAATGCTGACTCCATTTAAATTTTGCTTCCAACATTTTAATATCTTTTTGTGACATTTAAAAAAATATTAAAGCACTACCTGTTATGTAAAATTTCTGTAATACTGCATGTTTCTCTAAATTAAAAAGCAACTGCGTTTTTATTCATTACTGTCATATATTCAATGTACAGATGGAGGCAGAAACTGCCTCTGTGGAAAATGAACTTTTAGCGTAGACTGTCCTGGTCAACAAAGGGAAATAAGTAAATGAATTACAAAGTTTCAGTCTCTTCTCTTCTCTTCTTCATCTCTAGAACCACATTAAATGCTTCTTTATGGTATGGAAGTCTGTTCTAGTGGCTCCCTTTCCCACACTCAATGTATCTGTTCATTCCTCTGTGAGGATGAGACTCTGGCCCATTTGTTTCCTGGTGGAGGTGAGAGCCTGGTGTTAGGGAGCAGATCAGTATGCAGATCCTGCAGGACTCTCTTATCCCCTCACTATGGCAACCTTGCAAGCTCTGCTTTAGCTGTCTTGGGAGGTGATGCACACTTTACTCAACCCCCTGACCAAGAGCTCACTGCTTGCATCATGGGCATTATAGGCTCTTTATTCTGTTGCAATACATTGCATACTTGCAGGTGTCAGCAGTGCAGCACACTAAGCTGCCTCCCTTCCCCAGTGGATGGCAAGCCGGCATTGGCTGCTCGCTCCCATTCTCCTCTACGGGTCCCTTCCGATTGCACTAGTAATCAAACCTGAGTTGCCTGGGTAGAAGGCAGGAGCGCTGTCTCCCTTCTTCATGGGGCCCAGGTCATATTAAGTAAATGCTTGACAAAATGTTTTTAGTGTTGGTGGCAGTTTTATAGTTTTTGTATAATGTGGGTTTGGAGTGAAAAAACATACGACCTTTTGTAAAGTATTCGCACTTGTCAATTAATACTGCTGAAAAATATACCACAGGCAACATAATCACTAGCTAAAAAGCTGATGGTGAGGAAGTTTTGTTTAACACAACGTAGATAGTATGGGATAAAACAAAATATCCTGTTCTTTCTTGTGAAGTTAATATGATGTATAGGTTTAATGCTTGATAATCCTGGTGGGAAACTTGAGCCTAAAGTAAAATGCAGTGCAACAGTTTTTGATCACCCTTTTTAAAGGATTACATCTTGCATTCTAGAAGCATAATTTAAGCTGTGATTCAGTTATGTGCGTGAAAGCTGTGTAATTCAGGGTATTTTCTGAAAAAAAGATACTTTATGTGAAAAACAGTAAAATTAGTATAGCCGTGGCATTGCAAGATGTCCTTCTACTCTCATGTTGCAGTATAACCGTAGGGAAGTTGGTGCCTTGAGCACCAGACATCTGGCCAGTATGCCAAAGTCTTAGGAGCAGGGGTACATGCTGTGTTGCTTGTCAGAGCCATAAACAGACGTCTGCTATAAAAGTGACGTCTGCACATACCCCCTTCAGAACTTTTTTCCTGCAGTGATCTACATACCTCCAATTGCCAGCTTTGGGAATTAGTTACTTTGCTGTGTCGGCCATCTGATACAGATAAGTACACTATTGGGTTTTTTGTTTCCATATTATTGCTTTTCAAATGTACATGTGAGCTAGGAAAGGGATGCATGATACGTGCTTATTCTGTTTAGGTGAAGGCCACGACCATACGTCTTGCGATATTTGTAAGTCCTTTGTACCAAAAACGCTTCGCAGCTGTCTGGCTGCTTTAAAGCTTTATTTAGAAAATCAGAGGCTCTGGCATCTAGCGTTAGGCATGGAGAGTGAGGTGGGCACCTCCGACAAGCCGCCTCGGAAGAAGGCAGAGAAAGTTAGGCCTGGCACCCATGCTGCGCCTCAGGAGTCTGGTGAAACTCTCGAGGCAGATGTTAGCCCAGGATCTCATCAGACGCCTCTTTCTCTGCTAGAACCGGGAACCACGGTGGAAGCCGGTTTGGCAGAAACAGAGTACGTCCGCTGAGGTTGATCAGCCCCTAGTGGCAAAGGGAAACCACGTCTTGGGACATTGTCAGGTCCTACTTGTACCCCTTCCATCCTCCCAGGTGTCAGCCTCTAAGTCAATACATCCTTCTGCTCCTCTGAAGAGGAAACAAAAATTAAAGCATAGGGAACCTAGAGGAGCTGAACCAGCTCTTGGGTGGGACGTTTTTTCCCCAAAGTATTTTCTGGGCCCTCCAGTCTCGGGTACCTGTACCAACCCTCACACCTGTGCAAGCCTTAGAGGATTCAGAAAAGGAGGCTGTCTTCATCTGATGAATCACTTACCTATTGCTCCCAGATGGAATCCCCCAAGGACTTCATTACCCCTGAAGAGGAGGACACTATTAGTCCTGAATCTTCAGGAGAGGAATTTTCCTTTGAGGACACCATTTCTTTGATGAGAGAACATTTTAAACGGCAGGCCTCGGATGTCTCTGAAACAAAAAAAAAAGAAGATGCTTTGAATTGTTGCAGATGGACCAGCCCTGTCCATCTGCAGTCCCTCCCCTGCTTCTAGCTTTTCATGATGCCTTTCTGGCTGCATCGCAGACCCCTGACTCTGACTCCAGCTGCTAAACATCCAGATAGATTTTATAAAGTTCTTCAGGATACACCATTCCTATTCAAGAACCCCCCCCCCCTACAGACCCTGCTGTCATTGCAGTGTCAGCAGATAAATTATCCAGACAGCTGCCCTCCACCTCTCTGTTTCCCACTGACAAGGGCAGCAAATTTATGGATAGATTAGGGAAGAAGGTATATACTTGAACTCTAGCCATTAGAACTCTAAGCTATCAAACTCACATGGCTAGGTTTGTTTAGATACCCTATCAAAAGCTTCTGCACTGATTCCAGATGTGCCAGACTCCCCTGCTAAGTCACAACTCTCTGCCATGCTCTCTACTGGCTCTCAGGTAACCAGGCACTCCGTAAAGTACAGTTATGATGCAGTAGAAGCATCTTCCAAATCTGCAGCCTCAGCTTCTGTCCTGAGAAGATATTCTTGGGTGAGGTTGCAGCCCCTTCCTATGGATGTCCAGACCAAATTGTTAGATGCACTTTTGATAATAATGCCCGTTTTGGTGCAGCCTCTGCAGAGCTCCTTAAATCCCTATAGGAAAAGGACAAGGAGCTACAAAATCTAAAGCATTTGTTAGTCTCTCCTATTCCTAAGTATCCTAGGAACTACCCTCAAAGGACCACCTTTGTTAGGAGGCAATCATCTCATTCCAATGCCCCACAGGCTAAGGGACGGGAGGAAGCCTAGGAAACATTCCACTCCTAAAAAAGCTTCCTCCTTCAGTCCAGCTCCCTTTCGGAGGCAGCCTGACCAGGACAGAGCTCCATCCACTGTGACTCAAACCCATTACCCAACTCCACCCACCTTATCCCTCCACCTCACCCTTTCCCTACCCTCCTGTCGGAAAATTACCTCAGAGGCTTGGGTCCTTTCCATCATCCAGAAAGGATCCTTTGACTTGGACATTTCCTCCCTTTCAGGGAATACCCTAACCGCCTTCAAGTCAACTTCATCCCTTTCCTCGTATTCTGGATCAGCTTCAAGCCACAGGGCACCATAGAAAGATCACCCCTAGAAAAGACAAACAAGGGGTTTTACTCCAGGATGTTTTGGTTGTAAGAAAGGATGGCTTTTGGAGGCCAATCCTGGATTTGTCTGTACTCGGTCTATTACTCAAGGTGCCTACTTTCAAAATGCTCACCTTGCATCACCTACCTCTCATCCCTCACCAAGTCTTCATGGTAGCCCTGGATCTGAAGGATGCTTACCTTCATATTCCTATTCACCCCCAGTTACAGGATGTTCCTACGTTTTTCCATGGATTCCTTGCATTTTCAATTTTTCTGCATTGCCATTTAGGATTTTTGCATCCCCCAGAGTATTCCCAAAGTGACTAGCTCCAGTTATCGCCCACTGCAGAGTCCAGGGCATTCAAATATATCCATACCTAGACAACCGCTTCATACTTCATCAGGATTGTCACACCCTCTGTCACCACCTAGGCATGGTGTCCAATACCTTGGCAAACCTAGGGTTCCCTGTAAACCAGGGAAAATCTCGCCTGACACCCACCCAAGACCTGGTTTTCTTGGGGTGCGGGATAAAAACAGACCAGATGGCAGTCTTCATCCCTTGCCAGAAGGTGGAAACCATCACACATTACCTCCAAACACTCCTCTCTCTCTCTCTCTCTCTCTCTCTCTCTCAAAATGGTCAGCCAGGGAATTCCTCAGGGTCCTAGGCCACATAGCATCTTTGATGGCCATGCTTCTCTTAGCAAGGATACATATGAGAACATTTCAGTAGGTAGTGAAGAGTCGGTGAAACAAATATTCACACCCCCTGGATCCTCCTCTACCTCTCCTCCCATGCCTGAAGAAAGAGGTACAATGTTGAATTGCAGCCATACACCGCAGCCATACACCGCAACCAGGGTATATTAGGTCCTCACACCCTTACAACAAATCTTCACAGATGCTTCATACCTGGGTTGGGGTGCTGTCCTGCAAACCCAAAACAAACAAAACAAAGTTTAGGGAAAGTGGTCCTCCCTCAGACAAAGGGACCACATCAATATCAGAGATGAAGGCCCTTCTCTTAGCCTTGCAAACCTTCCATCCAATTCTCCAACCAGGCAGCTTAAAAGGTGTCACAGACAATATGACTGTCCTGTGGTATATCAGCAAGCAGGGGGGACAAGGTCCTACTAACTCTGCAGCCTGGCAATTCAGATTTGGTCCGTAGCAGCAGAATTGCACATTCACCTTCAAGCAGTGTACATCCCTTCAGCAGAGAATGTGATGGCAGACACTCTCAGCAGAACCTATGCACCCTCTCACAGATGGATGCTTCACAGGGAGGTGTTTTTGGATCTCATTCACAGGTGGGGTATTCCTCAGGCAGATCTGTTTGCCTCGTCCCATAACAGGTAGATGCCTCAGTTTTGCATAAGGGATCCACATCCACAGGCGTAGAGGGTGGGCGCTTTGTCTTTTTCTTGGGCGGGGATGTATCTTTATGCCTTTTTCCCCTTCACACTGATTCAAAGGGTCCTTCTGAAAATTCAGAGGGACAAACCAAAAATCCTGCTGGTGACTCCCTTTTCGCCAAGACAGCATGGGTTGGCAATCACCACAGGTTTACCCCACTGATTCGACCTACTCACACAAGACAGGGGGTCACTTATTACACCCTCAGGTGCTCAACCTCAGACTCGCTCTGAGTTCTGATTCCCCTTTGGACACCTATATTCGGAGGATGTACTCAATGTCCTGCAGGAGGCCAGGAAACTTAGTACCAGGAGAAATTATGTGGCAAAATGATAACGATTCTCCAGGTGGTGTCAAAAAAAAAAAACAGGCCCCTTTCATATTCCTATACCTATGGTCCTTTCTTACTTGTATGAGCTTCTACATTCAGGGCTGACCTACTCTTTTACACTTGTCAGCCATTTCTACCCGTCTCCCCTTGGTTCCTCCTTTGGCATCCAGATTAGAGGTAAAACTATTCTTAAGGGGGGTACTCCATATTAGACCACCTAGAAAACCGATACCGCCTTCATTGGACCTTAATTTTCTCCTTGGAAAAACTCGCACTACCTCCTTTTGAACCAGCTCACTCTGCATCTCTGAAACTATGTACTTGGAAAACAGAACTGCTGGTAGCCCTCGTATCCCCCAGGAGGGTCTCTGAAATCCAGGCATTGATGCCTAACCTCCTTAACCTCATCTTCCATAAGGACAGTGTTTCCCACAGGACTAACCCCTCCTTCATGCCTAAAGTGGTTAATGAATTGTCCTTAAATCAAGACATTAACCTCCGTTTTTTCCCTCAAACTCAAAATCCATCTGAAAGAACCCTTCATTCCTTGGATAAGACTAAATCCATTAGAAAGTCTGACCCAGCTGTTGTCTCCTTTCAGCCAGTGACCTTTGGGAAGGCAATCTCTAAACGGACTATATCTTCATGGATTTCTAAAGCTATCTCTGCCTGTTATTCTTCATGAAAAGGCTTTAACTGCCAATGTGAGAGCACATTCTACTAAGGCAGCTGCCTCTTAAGCAGCCTTTTTCAGGGGAGTGGACTAGGCTTCCATACTGGAAGAGACCACCTGGTCATCGGTCCCATACCTTTACCAAGCACTACAAGTTAGACTTGGTCTCCAGAGCCAGAACTGGGTTTGCTAGGTCAATTTTGCAGGGTCTCCTAAACCAGGCCCCTCTGCTTTCTTCTCAGGATCATATCTAAAGCTTTGGTACTCTCCCTACTGTTATGAATATTGCAACATGAGAATGGAAGGTCGTAGAATAGTTGTGTAAGAACTTACCATAACCTTAGATGTCCTTCTCTTCCATGTTGCAGTATTCAGTCCCCCCCTCCAACCCCCTCTGGCTCTGTTTTGTACATCTGGAGTGACTTTCCCTACTTTCTCTCCATCCAAACAGGACACTGTAATGGGCACATACATTTATTGGGTTCCTTTGGCCTGGTGGCATATGTGGGTCTGAAAAGCTTCCTTTCCTTGCTCCCCAGGGGTACTACTGTATGCAGCAGTCATTTCTGAAGGGGGTACGTGCATTTATCACTTTTATAGCTGACGTCAGTTTATGGCTGTGACAAGCAATGCAGCACGTAGCCCTCCTCCTAAGATTTTGGTATACTGGCCGGATGTCAGGTGCTGCAGGCAGCAACCTCCCTACAGTAAGGAGTACTGCAGCATGGAAGAGAAGGACATCTAAGGTTATGGTAAGTTCTTACACAACTATTTTTTTTACATCTTCTCAAAAAGTCATATTTCAAATTTTATGAAATAGGCTTCTGAAGCAAATAAATTTAATTTAAGTACACCACGTGACAGCTTAAAATGTGTAATAATTCAACCAGCTTATATTTTAGCAGTTAGGGCATATCATGTTTTGCACATGGCTTCTGCCTTCACTCTCCGTAAATGTTCATTTGAGCTCTAAAAACACAAACAAAATATAAAGTTAACCATATATTGTTTTTTGTGATTACTGGACTTTCATAAATGTATTGCAAACATAGCTAGTCTTCACACTTTTGATTTATGAGTATTTGTTAGTAGCAGAAAAGCATCCCTCCACCTTTGCTTTCCGACAGCAACCTGCTGTTCCCCAGACACTTAAACTAAGTTACTTCCTGGCTGTAACTATGACTTTGCCATGGTTGGATAGCAAAATCTTGGTGCACCCAGCTTTCCAAATTAGACAGCTGTAAAGCGTCAGCTGTGTTAAAAGGTAAATGCAGTCTCTAAGTTTGCACTTTGGGGGGGGGGGGGGGTGAGTATAACTCACAAGTATTTTTTTTTTTTTTAATGTACCTAAAAAGGGAGCATAAGTAAAGTATTTCATTTAAGAAGGAAATGACAATCTATTTTAATCGCAGTGTGTTAGCTTTTAGAACTGCATCAAAGAAAGCTGTTTTATAGCACAGCCGTAGCATGATAGTACGGATGTTCAGGTTTGGAATTTCACTGGTATTAGAGAGCAGTTACATGAGTATTTTGTGCCAGCAAATTATGTAGGATTTCAGCATCACAGGTGCTCCTCTAAGCAAAAGGAAAACACAGGCAGTACATCGCTAACGTACAGAATGCATCTTTAGTCTTTGGTTTGCTGTATGGCTATAATAATTATTTCTCTTCTTGCTTATAAATGAATAGCTTAACTAATTTTGGGCTAACCACAGGCAGTTCAGATTAGTCTTATTCATGCTACACATCCCTTTGATGTTCATCGTGTTTCACTGTTGCAGTCATTACACTTGGGTTATCCTGCTGGCAGGCTACCCGCAGTCGGCCAGAGTTCCAAAGTCTAGGTCCGGCATTGGTTGCTGTCGCTTCTTCCCTGACGTCAGTGTGCCAGGGGTATAAAAGATGCAACCAACGCCATTTTCTTCAGTCTTTCTTGCCGCGCGGTGCCCGAAGCAAAAGCAGTTCGCAAGTGCCGGTCGACCGACTCCTGAGATTTCGAAATAGAGTTTCAGAACCGAAGTCTTCAATAAAGCCAAGTACGCCGTTGGGGAAACTTTTTCTTACTCCAGACTGATGTCAGTAAAAGTTAATAATTGTATTTCTTGTGGGAAGCAAAAATACCTCATAAGGACTTTCACTCTTACTGTATTCCTTGCCTAGGCCCTGACCACGATGTTACTAGTTGTCGGTTTTGTGCTAGATTCAACAAATGCACTATTAAGCGTCTGTTTGATTTTGCTTTACATTACTTTGGCCGAAGGGTTAACTACATAATGCCGTTGGAACAGCCGACGACCGGAATTCATAAAAAACGCAAAGAAAAGGACAGGCATCCAAGGTCCAAAACCGATGAAGCCTCTTCTAGGCCAGTCGTCGGTTTTCAGTGAGGCACTTTCGCAGCCCCTGACACCTGCTACCTCAGAGCCACAGGCCGCATCTGACACCCACGTGGAGACACCTAAGCCTGTGGAAACTCAAGGTATTGGGCCTACGGAAACTATTCCCTCAGATGGGTCCGGAGCCGCTGAGCAGGCATCGGCTTCTGAGGGTGTTTTCAGACCTTCACAGCTTACTATTAAGTCCACTGCAGCAGCCAAGGCAAAGTCAAAAACACCATTAAAGACAAGGAAACAAGTACAGCATTCTCCTGGACAGTCATCCATGCCAAAGAAACAGATGCTTAAAATGGCCGAAGACCTAATTATTTTGATCAGGGGTTCCCATCCCCCGCCTGATAAAAGGCCTAGGCAAGACACTGACTGTGATTCCTCTGAACAGGTTTCTATTTCCTCTGATTTCTCTTCAGATCAGGGATATTCTCCCCCTCCCTATGAGGACTCTGATGCAGAAGAATCTATACCTTCAGCCTCTCCGCCTGAGGATTATTCTTTTGGGGAAACCCTGCACACCATGAGGGAGCATTTCCATTGGGAGAGCCAGGATTACTCAGAATCCAAGAAAAGGCTCAGAGACTTTCTTTTATTGCCTCGGCACAGGCCCCTGGCTATTCCCCCTGTGCTTGATATTGTTGATGATGTTTTCTCTGAATCCAGTCTGTCTCCAGATTCTTTACCCCCTGCACCAGTCAAGCCAGACCGGTACTACAGGGTCCCTGACGCTCATAAATTTCTTTACAAAAACCCTGCTGCAGTCCCAGAAACAATTTCTCAGTGTCCCAAAGGGATTAAGGCTTCCACTGCTAAAAACCCTGTCCTCTCTGATAGGGATTCCAGAGCTCTGGATAGATGGGGGGGGGGGGGAGTTTACACTTCTGCTACTTTAGCTGTAAGGGCTTTAAATTGCCAGTTTCACATGCTTAAATATCAACAGTACCTCATGTCTTTGTTAAAACAGAAAATGCTTACAAACTCAAAGTCCTGACAGTAAGGAAATGCAGGATTTATTGCATGCAGCTGAACAAGTGGGAAAGCATACTCTGCAATGTGGTTTTGATTCATTAGAGGCTTCTTGTAGAGCCGCAGTTACAGGCTCTGTCATTCAAAGGCATGCTTGGTTGAAAGAACAAAGTTTACCTGAACATGTTAAAGTAAAATTATTGGATGCTCCACTACAGCATGATACTTTGTTTGGTGTTAAGGCAGAAGAGGTGTTAAAGAAAATGGAGGATAAAGCAAAATCAATGCAGACAGTAAAGGATTTCTTGCAGGTTCAACCACCTAGGTTTAGCAGAAACTGGCCTTCAAAAAATTGGTCCTTTCTGGTGTCAGACAGGCCACAAAGAGGCAGATACAGATGCCCAGGAGGCAGATCTCAGCCCCAAGGCTCCTACAGACCTAAACAATGGGGTGCTTCAGCCCCCAAAGGAGGTGAAGACAAATCACAACTTTATAGGAAACAGTCCCATTGACTTCCCTCTACAAATGCCAAGCACTTACCTTTTGGCAGCACCCCTAGGGGGAAAGCTAGCACTTTTCTCACAAAATTGACACATAATCACCCAGAACAAATGGGTACTGAATATTGTTTCTCAGGGTTACAGGTTCCACTTTCACACCCTTCCAAAATCAAAAGGTATGCCGGACCTGCCACAAAACCAATGGGCAGAGGCACAAAAACAAATTGAATAGATCCCATGCCCATGAGAGCAGCAAAGAGTACCGCAGCAAGAACAGGGACAAGGATTTTACTCAAGACTTTTCCTAGTACCCAGAAAGGACAAAGCCTGGAGACCAATACTGGACTTGTCAATCCTAAATACTTTCCTGGCTATTCCAAAATTCAAAATGCAGCAACTTCTACCCATGCTGGGCAAAAAGGCTTGGCTAGTTACTTTGGACCTCAAGGAGGCATACCTGCATGTCCCAATCAGACAATCTTGCAGAAGATACCTCAGATTCGTAGCTGGCTCAATGCATTACCAATTCTCTGCACTGCCCTTTGGCTTATCTACTGCGCCCAGGGTCTTCACAAAATGCCTGGCACCAGTAATTGCATTTTGCAGACAGAGGAATTCAAATATATCCCTACTTAGCCGACTGCCTTATTCAAGCAGAGAGCAAGGACATTCTTCTAAAGCATTTGGCGTTTGTAAAAAGATTACTAATTTGCCTAGGGTACACACTAAACGAAAAGAAATCAAAACTGGTGTCCTCTCAAGAGGTAATATTCCTGGGTGCAAGCTTAAATACAACTGCCCAGATGGCTTATCTCACGCCAGACAAGCAAAGGCAACTGACTCATTACTTTCAAATGATGGCAACAAAAACCCAGCTCCCTGCAAGAAAAATTCTGCAGGCCCTGGGCTTCATGGCGTCCTGCATTCTACTAATTCCATATGCAAGACTGCATATGAAGAAACTGCAATGGTATCTAAAAAGTGTTTGGACTCAACATTGCCACAGCCTGGAAACAATAATAACTTTAATTCCCTGCCTACAACAGGAGTTTCGATGGTGGTCCCAGGCCTGTCACCACAACAAGGGACAGCCTTTCACCTTACCCACAGCCAGGCAGACAATAACAACGGATGCATCGGATTATGCCTGGGGGGCACATATGGCAGGAAAATGTATTCAAGGCACATGGCCCAAGAAACAAATGCATCTTCACATCAATCAAAAAGAGATGCTAGCTGTACAGAATGCCCTGACAGCTTTCAAGGACCTACTACATCCAGGACAACTATTAATAAAGACGGACAATACCACAGTTATGTGGTACATAAACAAGCAAGGGGGCACACATTCCTACCCCCTCTGCAGGCAAGCCATGACTTTGTGGGACACAGCACTGACCTATCAAGTACATCTGTAGGCACAATTCCTGCCAGGAACGAAAAATACACTGGCAGACGAACTAAGCAGAAATCTCATGGATCCTCACGAATGGAAACTAAATCCACAGGCGTTCAGCATGATAACAAGAAAATGGGGATGCCCAGACATAGATCTTCTTGCCTCCCCTCACAACTGCCAACTACAGAAATTCTGCATAAGAACTTATCACTCACAAGCATGGAAAGTGGATGCTCTGTCATTCAGCTGGAAAACCCTGACAGTTTATGCCTTCCCTCCACTGCCTATTCTTCCCATGGTGCTCCTAAAAGTCAGACAAGAGAAGCCAAAAATGATCCTGATTGCCCCAGACTGGCCACGCCAGCACTGGTACCCAATCCTGAAGAGCTTGTCTCAAGGCCCAGCCTGGACTTTACCTCAAATTCCTCATCTTCTGACTCAACAAAACAGTCAGATTCTGCACAGTCAACTCAGAACCTTAAATCTGGCAGCATGGTAGATAATGTAGCCACTCAGACCGCACATCTCTCTAAAGCTGTTATGGATGTCATTTTAGAAGCCAGGAGGCCCAGCACTAGGAAATCTTATGCAGAAAAATGGAAGCGATTCTGTGCTTGGAACCAGGCAAAAGCACTTGTTCCAAATATACCTCAGATTTTACAATACCTAACTGAGATGCTGGACAAAGGCCTATCCTTCTCATCTATTAAGATCCCATGCCTCTGCCATTTCAGCTCATTACAATACGGAACCTCCTATTTTTTTCACATCCACTACTAAGGCAGTACCTCAGAGGGGCAAAAAACATAAGACCCCTAAGGAGAGCACCAATACCTACTTGGGATCTCAATTTTGTTTTAGAAAAGCTCACACTGCCTCCTTTTGAACCAGCCAGCACAGCTGATATGAAATTCTTATCATGAAAAACTGCTCTGCTCCTAGCAATAACTTCAGCAAGAAGAGTCTCAGAGTTACAGGCATTAATGGCAGTGGAACCTTTCATCATTTTTCACCAGGACAGGGTCTCTCTTTGGAGAAACCCAACATTCATGCCAAAGGTGGTTTCCAATGTGGCTCTTAACCAAACCATTCATTTACCAACTTTCTATCCAAATCCCCAGAATAAAGGGGAGAGACTTCTGCACGCTTTGGACATACACAGACAGCTACGATTCTACTTGGACAAAACAAAAGCTTTCAGAAAAACTGAGCAACTGTTTGTAGCCTATGCTGCAGGATCACAAGGAAAGCCTATCTCAAAGTAGACAATTTCAAAATGGATAGGACACTGCATTCGATTCTGTTATGCACAACATGGCAAATCAGTGCCTAAGGGCATTAGGCTACATTCTACCAGAGCAGCAGCCACTTCAGCAGCCTTTCTCAGAGGAGTATCAACCAAAGACATTTTAGAAGCTGCAACCTGGAGTTCAGTGCACACTTTCACCAAGCACTACCACTTACCTCTCTACTCTAAATCCAGAGCAGGCTTTGCCACTGCAGTTCTGCAGGGTCTGGTAGCCTCTCCTAATCCTATTTAGGCCCAGCCACCCAACTGCAACAGTGAAACACGATGAACATAGTACAGTTGTGTACCTACCATAAATGTAGATGTTCGAGTGTATTCATTCTTGCAGTCCAGGTTACCCACCCACCATCCCCCTTTTTCATTGCTGGGACTTTTCTTTACTTGTCAACTCTATACAACCTGTGTGTGGTGTATTTGCTTGTAGATGAAGGAAATGTTTATATTAGTACATGCATGCTTTTTGGCATAATTTTATTTTTTCAGCCTTCCTGTCTGTGGGCACCTGACATCTGGGGCAAGAAAAACTGAAGAAAATGGCGTCTGTTGCATCTTTTATACCCCTGGTGCACTGACGTCAGGGAAGATGCGACAGCAACCGACGCCGGACCTAGACTTTGGAACTCTGGCCGACTGCGGTTAGCCTGCCAGCAGGATAACCCAAGTGTAATGACTGCAACAGTGAATACACTCGAACATCTACATTTATGGTAGGTACACAACTGTACTTTATTGATCTTTGATGACTTTCTGCTGTTGTAGTAATAAAGCTGTGTTGCACACTACTGTACTACCACCGTAACAACTGTCATACTCTTTCCACATGGCAGTTATTCCCTCAACACTAGTAGCTATAACATGTTGCTTCCTTTATTCAAAAAAAAAAAAATCAAATGCATATGACTCAGACTGATGGAACCAGTCTAATCAGAGGGACTATTTTTTTCTGTTTTATTCCCATGTCTTCTTTTGTTTACAGCGTCTGTTCATTTTTATGTATCTGTTTTGTGTGTGTCTTGAGGTGGGGTGTCACAACACAAAATATCAAAATACACTAACTCCAAAGCTGTAGTACCTGTGTAATATCAAAGTTGGTATGTTTAGGTATTGAAGGTGTAGACCCCCCCCCCCTCTTCCCCTGCACACTGCAAGAGTTTATTTTTATGTAGCTTTGGGTTTTTTTGGCTGTAGTATATTTATTTACTTATTTGAAGTTTACATTTTCAGCGAAGTAATGATTTATTTATGTTTCAGTGAAGTATTTTGGTTTAATAATATGGCTTTTTCTATTTTGACAATATATTTTTAATTTGGCAGCCTTGAATTTTGGAGAGGACACATTGGAGCAGTTCTAGTGTGGTGGGCTGAGGGTATGTACAGGTGGTAAGTCAGTGGGCTATACTTATGACTGAGAGAAATGTGGGGTTCCAATAAGCTTTCTAATCTATTAACTGTGTAGATTAGTGAACCACTACCTTTAGAGAGTATGATAGTGCCGTGTGAGAAGGGAACTTTAGAGGTCCCGTTGTATAAACAGGGCTCTTGAGGGGATTTTAATATGTTGTATAGTGATTTGTAATAGCTTTTATTATTAGGAAAGGAAAAGGAGATAATACTGAGAATTGGTATTGAAGTGTGGGGATAGGTTTACCTTGAGTTTAATGAAGCTTGTGAAGAGGACAACGAGCTTAATTTTAATTTGGGTGCAAGATTAAGTGTTTTAATGTTGGTAAATGCAAAGTTATGCACTGTGGCTCATGCAATACCTGAACTAAAAATTTGTTGCATGGAGCTATGTTGGATGAAACAGGTGATGTAATTTATTCTGAGAGTATGACAGCAAGGTTTAATCATGTAACATAATTGGTATAAGCTGTTACATAAACCATTAAACTATCTGATGGTATTGTTAAGGGGTTTTGATTATAGAAGTATGCTGACAGAATTTCTAAAGATTTTGATTCTAGGACTATGGTGATAAGACTTCTCTGAACTCAAATACAGTAGAAATACTATCTTCGGCTCTGAACACCATTTAGGAAACAAAGTAGAAAAATTTTCAACACTGGATAACCAAAAAGTTTATAGCTTTGGAAAATAGTAAAGAATCTTGAATGGCAGGAACCAAACACACTGTCTCATATTGTGAGAAGAATTAGTGGATGTTCTTCATCCCACATTGCTGCAGTCCTAACACTCGGGGTAGTCCGCTGTCCCAGTCGGCCCGAATACCAAAGTATAAGGCTGACGTCGGTCAAGGCGCATTAGTCTTACGTCAGGACGTCAGGGTACAAATGCGCATGACCGACGTCATATCCTCCGTCTTTTTTGCCGCATGGTCCGATGCAGAAGCAGTATTGCGAGTGCAGGTTGGCGTTCTGAAATTTTCTGAAGTCGGAGTTTCAGACCGAATCAAAGTTGGCTAAGTACCCCGTTGGGGAATATTTTGTTTTTTTCTTGCCTCAGTATTTAACCGGATGTCAGAAAAAGTGAATAACTGTATTTCTTGTGGGGAAACAGATACCTCATAGGGATTACCATACCTTGTGTATACCTTGCTTAGTGCCTGAGCACGACATTGTTGGATGTCGCTCTTGTGCTAGATTTAATAAACGCACTATAAAGAGAAGATTAGACTGTGCCAGGTTAGTTTTTGGGAAGCGTTGTAATTATTAAATGCCGTCGGATGCTCCGACGCCCGCTTCGTCTAAAAAGCGCAAGGACAAAGCAGCAAAGCCTAGGTTGGAAGAACCGTCTGTCCCGGACGTCGGTTCTTTAGAGGGCTCGGTGGAGCCGGAGGTTCTGCCAGAAGTTTCTTTGGAGTCTCAGGGAGAGACTTTACTGTTACAAGATGTGTCCTCTCAGGAGGTAGGCCAGGCTGAGGGGGCTTCTCAGGTAGCTGTTCTCCCCTCCCTTCCTAAGGTGGTTAGGCCCTCCCCTTCTGCTTCCAAGGCTTCTTCGAGAGGCAGGCCAGGTTTAACTTCAGTGGGTGTTTCTCCTAGTTCTTCAGGGTCTCTGCCTAAGAAACATATGCTTAAAATGGCAGAAGATTTGATTACTATGATTAGAGGTTCTATGCCCCCTCCTGATAAGAGGCCTAGGGTGGAACCTGAGCTTGAGAGTTTTGAGCAGTGTTCGGAGGCTTCTGAGTCTTCGGCTGAAGACTTGCAGGAGTATCCTCCTTATTCTGATTCTGATGTAGATGATTCTACCCCTTCGGCTTCTCCTCTTGAGGATTTTTCTTTTTCAGAGACTCTTCATTTCATGAGGGAGCATTTTAAATGGGAAGGTCAAGATTTCTCTGATTCCAGGAAAAGGCTTAGGGAATTTTTGTTTCTACCCCAGCATAGGCCTTTGGCTATACCTCCTGTTCTGGATGTGGTGGAAGATGTTTTTGCAGAGGCTTCCCTGAACCCTGATTCTTTGCCTCCTGCCCCAGTTAAACCGGATAGGTATTATAGGGTGCCTCTGAAGCTCATAAGTATCTTTTTAAGAGTCCTAGGGCAGACCCAGAAACTGTTTCTCAGGGGCCTAAAGGTGTTAAGGCTTCTGTTGTTAAAAATCCTGTTCCTCCTGATAAAGAGGCAAGGGCTTTGGATAGATGGGGAAAGAAGGTGTATACTTCTTCCACTTTAGCCATGAGGGCTTTGAATTGCCAGTTCCACATGTTAAAATACCAAAATTATCTCCTTTCACAATTGAAGTCTAAGGTGGATGCTCTGGCGGAAGGTATTGAGTGTAAAGAGTTGCAGGATTTAGTTCATGTTTCTGAACAGGTGGGTAAGCATTCTTTGCAATGTGGTTTTGATGCTGTACAGGCCTCTTCGAGGGTGGCTGCTACTGGTTCTGTTCTTCGCAGGCACGCCTGGCTGAGGGATCAGAATTGGGCTGAGCATGTTAAGACAAGGATTTTAGATGCTCCGTTACAATCTGATGTGTTGTTTGGTTCGCCTGTGGAAGCAGTTTTAAAGAAAATGGAGGACAAGGCTAAGTCTATGCAGACTGTTAAAGATTTTTTGCAGGTTCAGCCTCCGAAGTTTAGTAGAAATTGGCCTACTAAGGGGTGGACATATCCTTCTTATGATTCCCAGTCTAGGGGTAGGTCTAGACGTGGTAGGGGCAGAGCTCAAGGTTCTTTTAGGCCTAGAACAGGGAGTTCACCTGCTCAGTCTTCTGGTGAGGGCAGGGGTCAGTCCTTTCGTAAACAGACCCAATGACCTGCCTTTTCAGCTGCCAGAACCTTCTCGTCTGGCAGCACCTTTGGGAGGACGGCTGGCACTTTTCAAAGAAAATTGGAGTTTAATTACCCAAGACAGATGGGTATTGGATATCATTCACCACGGTTACAGGTTTTATTTCCATACCTTGCCTCCTTTCAAAGGCATGCCAGACATTCCTCCTCTACAAAGAAAAGAGGCTCACAAGCAAATTTCTCTGTTACTCCAAATAGGGGACATTCAGCCGGTTCCTGTGCCAGAAAGAGGCCTAGGATTTTATTCTCGCCTGTTCCTAGTACCAAAAAAGGGGAACACGTGGAGACCAATTTTGGATTTATCTATCCTCAACACTTATCTGGACATTCCCAAGTTCAAAATGTTGACGTTACAACAGCTTTTACCTCTGCTGGGAAAAGATCACTGGATGGTAACTTTAGATCTCAAGGAGGCTTACCTTCATGTGCCTATCAGACTAAGTTGCAGGAAGTATCTGCGTTTCGAGCTGGGAATTCCCATTATCAGTTCTCTGCATTGCCCTTTGGCTTATCTACTGCCCAGAGTATTCACAAAGTTCTGGCTCCAGTGATAGCTTACTTCAGGCTACAAGGAATACAAATCTATCCTTACTTGGACGACTGCCTGATTCTGGCTCAAGAAAAGGAAGACCTGTTTCAGCATTTGGAATATGTGATAGCAGTGCTAAGATGCCTAGGGTATTCTGTGAACGAAATAAAGTCCAGTCTAGTACCCTCTCAAGACATGTGCTTTCTGGGTGTGAGACTGAATACAGCAACCCAGATGGCCTTTTTAACCCCGGACAAACAAAAGAATCTTTCCCTTTACTTTCATCAACTATCTCTTCAGTCCGGGCTGACTGCAAGGACAGTCCTTCAAGCCTTAGGGTTAATGGCATCTTGTATTCTGGTGCTTCCCAATGCCAAACTGCATATGAGGAAGCTACAATGGTATCTCACAAATGTATGGACACAGCACTGCCAGGATTTGGACACTGTCATTCAAATAATACCTTGCATTCAAAAGGAATTTTTGTGGTGGGCTCAGGAATGTCACCTAAACAAGGGACTCTCTGTGACCCGGCCAGAGGCGAGTCAGATTCTAACGACAGATGCCTCAGACATAGCTTGGGGAGCTCATCTGAATGGAAAGTGGATACAAGACAAGTGGCCTGCCAGACTACAGCATCTACATATCAACATGAAGGAGATGTTAGCAGTCCAGTTTGCATTAATGGCTTTCAAGGAGTTACTTCTTCCAGGGCAGGTGTTGATTCTAACAGACAACACAACTGTCATGTGGTACATCAACAAACAAGGGGAACACATTCTTATCCTCTATGCAGGCAAGCAATGCTTTTGTGGGAGACTGCTCAGCTTGCAACTAAATCTTCAGGCAAGGTTTCTGCCGGGAGCACAGAACTCCTTAGCAGATGTGTTAAGCAGGCAAATCATGGATCCCCACGAGTGGAAACTGGATCTTCATGTATTTCGAAATTGACAGTGTCATGGGGAACTCCAGACATAGATCTGTTCGCTTCTCCGTTAAACCACCAGCTGCCAAAGTTTTGCACGAAAGGTTTCATCACACAGCTTGGAAAGTGGATGCTCTTTCTTTCAGTTGGAAAAATCTTCATGTGTATGCCTTTCCACCTCTGCCTCTCCTCCCAAAGGTACTCCTAAAGGTCAGACAAGACAAGCCAAGGATGATTTTAATAGCTCCAGATTGGCCTCGGCAACACTGGTACCCATTACTGAGGAGTCTGGTAAGGAAGCCTCCATGGCCTTTACCTTTGATTCCACACCTATTGTCTCAGAGGGACGGTCATCTACTCAATGTCAAGCTTCACTCTCTTCATCTAACAGCCTGGCATATTCTGTTTTGAACCACAGCAGGTCTCAACTTCCTCAACAAGTTTTGAATGTGAT
The DNA here is from genome assembly GCF_019279795.1 of Protopterus annectens. NCBI lineage: Eukaryota > Metazoa > Chordata > Ceratodontiformes > Protopteridae > Protopterus > Protopterus annectens. The sequence continues at coordinate 722,221,076 of NC_056747.1, forward strand.
TATGGAAGCCAGAAGACCTAGTACAAGGAAAGTGTACGCAGAAAAATGGAAGAGATTTTTATTTTGGAGTGCAGCAAAGGATTTGGAGGTTTCTGAGCCTAATTTGAGTGTGGCTCTTCAATATCTTACTGAGTTATTGGACAAAGGTTTGTCTTTCTCTTCCATTAAGATTCATGCTGCAGCAATTTCAGCTCACTATGATTGTGACCCACCATTGTTTTCTCATCCTTTGTTCAAGCAATTTCTTAGAGGGCAAAGAATATAAGACCCCAATGAGCTCCTACTCCTGCTTGGGACCTCAATTTTGTGTTGGAGAAACTTACTCTACAACCTTTTGAGCCTGCGGCTACTGCTGAACTGAAATACTTGTCATGGAAGACTGCTTTTTTGTTGGCCATTACTTCTGCAAGAAGGGTTTCTGAATTGCAGGCCCTTATGGCGGTTGAGCCTTTTTTGATTTTTCATAAGGATAGGGTATCATTACGTACTAATCCTTCATTTATGCCTAAGGTGGTTTCTAGTGTGGCTTTAAATCAAACTATTCATTTGCCTACTTTTTATGCAGATCCCCAAAATAAGGGGGGAAAGATTTTGCACACTTTAGATGTACACAGGCAGTTGCGTTATTATTTAAGCAGGACTAAGGATTTTAGGCAGTCTCAGCAGTTGTTTGTTTCTTTTGCTTTGAGTTCTCAGGGCAAGCCTGTGTCAAAACAAACTATTTCTAAGTGGATTGGGTTTTGCATTGCATTTTGTTATTCCCATCATGGCAAGGAGATTCCAGCTGGGATTAGGCCTCATTCCACTAGGGCTACTGCCACTTCAACAGCATTTCTAAGGGGTGGCAACTAAGGATATTTTGGAGGCAGCTACTTGGAGTTCAGTGCATACTTTCTCTAAGCATTACCACCTTCCTCTCTACTCTAAATCTAGGGCTGGTTTTGCCACGGCTATTTTGCAGGGCATGTTGACAGCTCCAGCTTCTTTATGATTTGCCAGCCTCCCTTACCTCTGCTTTGGGATTCTACCCAAGTGTTAGGACTGCAGCAATGTGGGATGAAGAACATAGTACAGTTTTGTACCTACCATAAATGTAGATGTTCGAAGATCCACATTGCTGCAGTCCAATTTACCCTCCCTCCTTCCCCTCTGTGTTTAGGGGTGGTTGTGTGGGTGGGGTTGTACTTTTGTAAATTTGTATATATTGTACATATATTTGGTACAGGAGTGTTTGGTGTTTTTTGGTTTTGGCCTTATCTTTTTAGGGTCTTCTGACATCTGGGGCAAGAAAAGACTGAGGATATGACGTCGGTCATGTGCATTTGTACCCTGACGTCCTGACGTAAGACTAATGCGCCTTGACCGACGTCAGCCTTATACTTTGGTATTCGGGCCGACTGGGACAGTGGACTACCCCGAGTGTTAGGACTGCAGCAATGTGGATCTTCGAACATCTACATTTATGGTAGGTACAAAACTGTACTTTAACTGACAGTGATGCTTAACATTACATTGGTCAAAGTGTGGGAATAAAAAGTAAGAACTGGATAATGGAGAGGACTTTGACCGATCGCTAGAGATCATTTTAGTAGTGATGGTAGAAGTTTTAATTTATGGAAAAAGTGAGATACATGCAGTGCATTACATGTTCAGTACAACTTGAGTAAATTAAGTGGAATCTGGAAGGGTTGGGACAAATTATTTGGTTTATGTACTGCAGATGCATACAAACTTGTACACAGTATTTCTGTAGATATCTTTGTAGCCTTTACTAGCTAATTATTGCGGTATAGTAAGCTTGAGACTGACACAGCACAGGAGACTGTTTAGGTCAGCTAGAAGAAAATTCAGATAAAAAGTAGTGCTTTATTGAAGGTAGTACTGCAGGAACCATATACTACTTGAGTAATTTATTTATTTATTTATTTTGCCAGTATTTTGAAATGACCCATATGGTAATCTAGACCTGATTTCAACTTTTTTTCTAGAATGTAATATGTAGATTTGGTGATAATAGAACCTATTTACCCAGTATCTATTTTTGCAGGAAAAGAAGGATTGCCATCAACCTGTTTGTACAGTCCCAGTCATAACCTCTACAAAAGAAGAAGACCAGTTAATAGCAATTGCTACAAAGGTATGTTGTCTTTTTTCCCTTTTAAGAGTAGTTCTGAACTAGTTTGGTTCCACCATTAGAGATTGTTCTGCATGATTGTACATTGAGACACTTTGGCTTTGAGGATCAAGGCAGGACTTTGGGTTTGTTTTACATGTGAGTGGCTTGTACCTTTTTTCCCATCCTTCAAGGACTGCCCATTTGCTGAACCTAACTGCAATGAGAGCTCGGGTATTTTCCACTGCTCAGCATTAACAGATTGAGAGCACCTTCAAATTATGTTGTAGTTTTTGATGTTTTTTTTGCATTTTTGGAGTGTATTTCATCCTGGCTTCTTAAATTAACAAGTGTACCTGTAGAAAACAAATTTCAGTAGCAAACTGATGCGGTCTAGAGGACAAAAATATCTTGTTTACTTTATAGTTTTGTTTTTTTTTTTTTGATGGCATTTGATATTTTTAGTTTTGTTCTTCAGAGCTGTCTCAGAGCTCAGAACTTGAACAATCTGAATTTGCAAAAGTTTGGCCACTACCTTCCTTTCACGCCACCATTCTAACATGGTCTCAGAGCATCACAGATTAAGGCCTTATGAACGCTTTGCTTTCATTTTGGTATTTGTGAACCATCAGATGACAAGAAGAATACCTCTCAACTGTACAGATTTTCGCAGAATGACCAGATTTGTGCCTCATATTTTTGGCCCATTTTTCATAAAATTGTAGTTTTCTGGCAAATCACTGGCAAATCATTAAAGACTGAAGTTAGAAAATAATGACAGACGTTTGAATTTGAGTTCATACCCTTCAGAAAATTCATGCTAATGCAAAACCTATTATTCTATCAACTTTCTAAGTTTGTAAGAGCAGTATTTAAAAATCATCCCTATTTTTTAGCCTTTGTCCCACTTTTATTCATGGCTTTGTCCAGATTTCTTGCTGTAAGAGGTTGAGAGGTGTGAGAACCACAGACATTGAGACTGACAGTTTTCTGTAGGGACTTTGACCTCTTTAGTAGATCTGAGGTTTCTGTTCAGGAAGAGGCATGAAAAAGCAGGCTTCTCAAGAGTATAGCATATGCCCAAGGAGAGGACTATGGTCCAACTAATAGGAAGCCTGAGCTAGGAAGTACCTCATAAAATGGCCCTACAAACATTCAAGGAACCACATGAATCTGAGTTCAGACCAAAATGAATGTCAGAAATGCCCATCAAATTAATTTACAGTACAAGACCAGATTTGAGCAACTTGGATACATATGCAAGAGACAAAGCTACAGGAGCAGAAAAGATGTCTGCTTCAAGTTTATTACCTCAAAGGAGAACTGAGACCATTTGTTGTTACAAACTTTTTGGGTCGACGACATTTGACCAGAATTAGTAATGGGGACTATTCTCTTCAAAAGGCCTGAAACCTTGTTTATTATCAGAAATAGAAAAGTTAAGCATTCATCTTCAGCAGATGAAGTTGTGAATCCAGTTTTCACGCCGGGTGAGACAGCATCCTTCTGAAAGGACAAAGTATGTTTTTGTGTGTGTGTGTGTGTGTGTGTGTGTGTGTGTGTGTGTGTGTGTGTGTGTGTGTGTGTGTGTGTGCAGTTTTACATTATGTATCAGATTCTTAATCTTTGCATAAGTAATGACTCTTTGCAGTTCAGAAGTCAGTCATTTGCCATCAGTCATTTCTAGCAAATGCTTGGCACGAATATCATCAAGCCTGCAAATTAAGTTGGTGCAGGTCTTTCCATTCCTAGACAACTTGCTATGAATGTCAAACTCCATGACAGCTTTGATGTAGGCAGAAGGCTAGATGGTAGGTGTTCAGGATCTGGAAGTTAAAATGATTTAGAAAAAGTCACCGTTCACCCCACTGCATTTTATAATGTGTATATGCTGCCCTTTTGAGTAGCTTTTCTTTCTCTTGAGTAGAAGGTAGTTTCTTTGGCAAAACTTTCATGTTCCACTGGTAATGGACTCGATAAGCAACTTTGTTTAGATCTTTTATTAGCCTCTCTGACTATGGTACATTTTGCTTTCTTGCAAATAGAAATTTTCCAGTGAACACTGAAATGTCTGATTTTAGGGAACATTCAGACTGGGGGACTGGATTCTTCCACATGGTTCTTCTCATCAGGCTAGCTTTTGGTAGTTTAAACCCCAGTGATCTCTTTGTAGGCTCCCATTACGAGTAACCATTAGCAACACATATAGTGTGGCATGTGGAAAAACAAGCAGTAGTCCATCCAGAGCCTCAGTAAATCAAGATGCTTGCCTGTCACAGCAACACAATGGAGTGAGGTAGGTTCACTCTGATTGCAGAGGATTATAGCTTCCTCATTAAAGACTATGCTGTAACTTAGACAACATGTGGTATTGTGGTAAGTTAACAGTACTTCTCTGACAAGTGTTTCCCACCACTTTGTGTTCCACATTTCCAGTATAGAGAGTTTTCTGTCTGACACTCTCAAATCCTGGCCAAAATAGCCTTCCTTTATAGTTTTATCCATCACCCCAGATTGACAAACAGAATATGGCTTTGATAATGACAAAGCCAGACAGGAGTTGGCCCTCCAGGTTCTGCTAGACTGATATTGGTCCAGGTGTGTAATTCTGCTGACCCACTTTGGAAACTTCCCTTTTCAAACATTTGCTGTCATACCTGCCAGGCACTGGCCCTTGTCTGTCAACAGCCTTAGCCTAACATGGGGATCCTCTTGTTTGTCTGTTAGGCAAGGATCTTGGCTTTTCTAATAACATGTATATATTTTTAGGCTACACAGAAGCCTTCCATCAGAGAAGTACAACAACAAATAGCCAATTAATGGAGAGAAAACAGCTTTCGGGTCTTTGGTGCATCACCAGTACAAGCTTCTAATGTCAAGGCTTATCTGTCCACTTTCTGAAACTTCCTAACAAGGAAGCTGGATGGTCCTTGGTTCACTAAAGATTTTTTAAAACCACCTTGTGAAGAATGTTTCAGTTTAGGCTCCATGTTCCCTGCTTTCCTCACCAAAGCTTTGCCTTGTCCTATAAGAGCTTATATTGCCTCCTCTTGAGCCGAGTAGTTGGTAGAGTTCATGCTTCTGGCAAAAAAGACTTTCTGGTTGTAGGTCAGCATGATGAATTTTAGAGCTTTAAGCTTTGTTAGCTAAAGAACCTTACTTTGAGTAAAAGCTTTGTTTAAGAACCAATCCTTCCTTTATTCTTTAAAAAAAAACAAGAATTCTATTCAGAACTTGAAAGGATAGTTTTATCTTCTGTCTTTTAGCTATATCTCGTCCAGGAAAGTATTTTCTGCATTCTGTTTGTTCATAAAAAAAATCTGTACATTTGGACTGACAGGCCAGCTTGTTTCCCCAAGATCAAACCGCTTTTTCTCTCTTGCTCATGGTAGATAGGATAGGATGTGTCCATGCAGTGCTTTGTTAAATAGCTGCCTGATTTTGTTTTGTGTTTTATTTATTTATTTGACATTTGTTAACCGGGTTACTCCAGCTAGGCCAGAAGCCCATTTTCAGTGGAGACCCGAGGAGAAAAAGTCCAGATACAGCCATTTATAGTGCATAAAATTAACACTCCAAGATAGAAGTGAAGTACATACACATGGTAATAAACAAATAGAAATGTTTTTTTTTTTTTTTTTTTTTTTTGCATAGAATATATATAGCAATTGAACTTTCAATAGAGAAAGATTGGGTTCAACAGATGCAAGTCTAAATAGGGTAATTAGAGAGAGACAGAGGCAGTTAATATACTGCGGTGGTGGTGCTGCAGTAGCATTGTCGCCTCACAGTAAGACGTTGCCCTGTTTGATTCTCAGCTAGAGCGTCTTCTGTGTGGAGACGTGCATGAATGGGCGTACTTTCGTTGAAGGTTGTGCATCAGGGCCGGCAACTTGGCACGTAAAAAATCTACTGCCAATCATTAGCAGACCGGAGTTCTGCTGTGGCAACCCCTAACCGGGAAAAGCTGAAAGACACAACAAGAGAGAGGCAGTTAATATATACATATATACAAGTAGTGTAGTAGTAAAGCTTAAGGCTTTATTGTTTTGGTAAAGTCTGTGTGTAAGGTGAGAAGAACAAGAGGTGGTAGAGTAGGATGCCTAAGTAGTAGGAGAGAACAGAAGATCATAAGTAGATATTATATAGCAGTGTAGTGGAAGTATTGCTAAAATGAGCACTAAACGTTCTAAGGTGTCAGTCCCCAAAACTTACACTTACTGCCTGTGATTGCATTAGTGACCTTCTTTAAAAAATGTCTTCAGATGAGGTCTTTGCAGCTGTTTGGCCTGTTGTGCATGCCTTCTTAAGCAGTATAGGTTAAATGCTCGTTTTTCCTGTATCCAGAACTTCCTTTTCCCAGTTTATCCTCAACAGCATTTTATCATGAGTATGCCATCTAAAACCTTATGTGAATGTTGCTTGGGATCCCATCCTGTGAGAAAGTGTGCCCCAAGTACAATACAAATGTTACAGGAGGTACTGGTCACTATCTTTTGTCATCAAAATGACAGTTGCAACTGGAGAGACCCCTCTTTCCTGTCCCTTTTTTTCTTGACTGGCAGCTGCTTGACATAGATCAGGCAGTCCGGTGCTCTAGAACAGATTGCTAGACCCAAAACAGAAAGATCATACTTAAGATCGGGAGAGGGAAAAGGGACAGCTCTGGTCTACTTGCTGCTGGGTGCTATAAGGTGGTCGTCTTAGAATGTTGGAAGAAAGACAACCTTGACATGCTGCTAAAAATGATAAGCCGTACTGGGAGTAGATCCTGCTTTTGTTTCCAGGTAGCAGGGTTTTGAGCAGCTTTCATAACTTCTGTCTGCATCTTAGACAGACACATTGGCTTGTAGCATAATTTCATGTTATTGTTCATTGCTGTTTTTATACAGTAGCATAAAATTCATGGACGAATTGTGATACGTTATCTCTTGTGTATTTTTATTGGGTTGAAAATACTGTGATCGAAAATACTGTGATAAACAGGAAAGTCGAAAAACATGCCATTTGTTCACAGTACCGTTATCCTTGTACATTATAGTTGAATCAAATCCTGTAGATTGAAAGAGCTATGAAGTCAAACCTTTTAAATGAAATTAATTTTGGATTAAGTCATTAACATTTGCATCTACTTGAGTATGTTCACAAAGGAACTCTTAACATGGAGAACAGCATGTAAAATGTACGATCGTATCACACTGGCCTTTGTATTGCTTCTCCACAACAGTAATTATAATTATTTTCTTATCTGTGAACTTTAAAACGCTGTTATACTTTCTCATCCTTGGGATGCAGCTTAGTTTGCATATGACAGGAACTGTAGTTTGTGTTGATCTAATAAGTCAGGGGTGGTGTTCCTTCTGTTTAAATGTGGATGTAACTAAGTAGTGTATCTTGCACTTTTCCCTGTTTATTAAATGCATTTCCATATTTATTATTTTGAAAGAGCTTTGTTTTTCATCTTTTAATTTGCTTCTTTTGTGTAGTAGCCATATGTTTGACTTGTAGTTCATTGCTTTAACTGCGTTTAAGGTGGCGCACACAGTAAATTATTTCATCAGCTACACACAAGAAGCAGAACAAAGTGAATTTCTGGGAGTGCGAATTAAAAGTTCATGTCTTAACCAGAGAAACTAAAACAAGGGAAGGTAGGAAATGTAACAAAAAGTGCGCTCTTGAGATGTAGGTAATGACCATTCAAGGCTTGTAGTTTATGTAGTCTTATCTCTCTGGCTGCTTCAGCACGTTTCCTGTTTAGCTGTTTCTGTCTGCACACTTCCATTGTTTTGTATGTGGTGTGAGAGAAAGCTTTGTAGCAATTAAATGAAATGTAGATAACACATTTAACCAGACCAGACTGCATTTCAGTGTGACATTTGTGGCATGCTACTTAATGACAGGCAGTTTTGAGTGGTCGTTAATATTTTTTATTTATTTTTAGGATGGGCATAACTTTCATTGTGAGCTAATGTGGCTTGTATGAAAGGGAAATAGGTGGTGGATGGAGTTAATTGTAAATATTGTGCAAGCTAGCATATTTTGGTGGGGTGAATTACAAGCTTGTTTGGAGGAATACCATGGGCAGAATTCTGATAGTTGAGAGCCTCCTTTAGTCACATATCTTAAGAAAAAAATAGAGCAACAAAAACTGTCCCAGAAAGTTTATGCCCAAGGTGAATAATTATGTCTTAACTTTCTGGATTTGGAAAGCCATTAAATAAATAAATTAGATATGAACAGTTTGAGAGTCGAGCATGATGATGGACTGGAGAGCTGCATTTATTAATGTAAGAAGTATTGATGAAGAGAGCTTTGTGTAATGAAAAATATGTAAATGATCACCAAAAGTAAAGAATACTATAAAACTTGCATAAAGTGGATGTAGTTTGTAGATAGAAAAGTGGATATAGCATAGGACGTAGTGTAGAGTGTAGGGAAGTATCTTTTAATATGGTGATGCTTAAAAAAAATGTACGTAGCATATGCAGTGTATATCTTAATATGATGATGCCTAGCTAGAAGTAGTTATTTGTGCACTCAGTGTAAAGACCTGTTAGAAGCTAGTAATGCATCCACCTAGTTTTGTTTATGGAACATTCAGGCAAACATCCTTGCATTGCATCTAACGTTGCTTGTCCCTTTAAGCTTAGTAGCTTTCTTTAACTAGGCATTGTGACTTGGTAAGTGCTTTTATTTGCTGTTCAGTACAGTTAGTATTTCAATACTAGGGGGTAACGTGTTTATGCAATAAAAAAAGACCTCATCGATGTTTGTACAGAGGTTTTAATGTTAATGAGCTTTTTTTTCCATCTCAACAGCCTGTCGTCAAACTACTATATAACCGAAGTAACAACAAATATTCTTATACTGTAAGTCCTTGTACATTTTGACAGTGAGAATGTATATGCTGCCAGTTATTCTTGTTGCAGTTATGGTGGCAGCATCATTTTGTTATTTAGAATCTAGTCACAGACTTTTTTCCTTGTGTATTGGCAGTCGGGAACATGGAGTAGCAGCCTCATGTCAAGAGTGGCATATGTTTTTCTAATTCCTGTTTTTCTTATAAGATAGTGAGTGAACAAGTTGCAGGTCACGCTTTTTATCAAGCTGATCAGCTGTGAGTACTACTTTGTAGGACAGTCTGCCTCTGCAAGCTGAATACTACCTTTTGCTGTCGTTGACTAGTTAACACATTTCTAATAAGCTAATTAGCTGCAGGGGGCTGTTTACAGTTAACATGAGGTTTTGTACTTTGGTGGATGCTGCTGTGAGTGGACTCCTCTTGGACTGTTTCAGATGTGCCAAAGGATCTGGGTTGGATGATTTAATAACTGACCATTTAAATAAGTTCTGCTGTAACCTGTAAAAAAGGAGTGATGAAGGCTGATACAATGCCAGTGCACATGGAAAAGAAATGGATTGCAAGGATGACAGGGGTCATTTAGAGTTTATGCCTTTTTTAATTTCTCCAAGTCTTTTGGGTTTCTAATACCATGATGGGAATGGACCCCATTCCTAAGTCAGAGTACGATTAAAGTTTGTAAAATTAGTATTGATTCACTCTGTCAGCCAGTAGCGCTCTTTGCAGCACCAGCAATGTGCTCAGTAGTGACTCCTCCTGTAATTCATACAGGGTTACATGTATTGGTAACACATCTAAATATGATTGTAAATTATTATTTTAGAAGACCCGTTGCTGCTACTACTGTTGGAACTGTCTGGGTATCTTTCTTCCACATGGCTCTCATTTCTGCCTGTAGATCAGGTATTTTATGACTTTGTGTCCCTCTGTACACAAGACACTGTAGTCACTGGATGTGTCGATTTCAATGATCAGTGCTACTTTTTTCTTTTTTTTTTTTTGGACCGCTATTCCCAGTTTTCTAGCATCTGTCTTTTGAACTGTTGATATTGGGTGATCCCACGTGATATAAACTTCATTTTCTATGATTAAACTTTATCATTTTCTATGATAGAGCATTGTGAGGCTGCATGTGGAGTAGTATGCCAAGCTCTGGTGGCCATAATAAAGCAATGAAGTCATATGTAGTATGCAGTGCAGCATAGTTACCAGAGTAAAAATGGATCTGAGCTCTGTGTTTTGAGGAGGTGTTTAAGATGACTAGGTGTAAATACAGAAAAGAGTGAAGATGGTTATGATTTTGATATGTGGTAGTGTTTTGGGAGAAAGTGGATGGATGAAATTGAAGAACAAAGTGAGGAAAGGGTATATGAATGGCAAATGGTAGAGAGACTGGCCCAGGACAGCTGTTATGAAATAGTACTTCACAGAGGGAATGGTATGGCCTTGGACTGTATTGTATGAGACAGTGTTGGTAGTGCAAGTGCTCAGAGGGATGCAAGAAGCATAAGATAGAACAAAGAAAGAGTGGTGAAAGCATCGATAGGTGAAGTTCAGCATCTTGGTATATAGCATCTGAGCTGATTTTCTAGACCTTTTATGGCCTTTTTCATCGTCTTGTATTCACGAGTAACTGAAATCATTGTCTGATTTCTATGTCTATATTCATTACAAGTATTATTTTCACAGCATTGTGCTAATCCCTTTAAGTAGATTTAATGTACACTGACAGTATTTTGTAAATATTGCCTTGCAGACTAATAACAGAATCTACATTTCTTGTGCACCAGGATAACTATCAAGTTATAAGCGCTTGTAAACAAATGTATATCTGGGAAGCAGATTCATTATTAAAAGCTAAATTCAGCCGTAGGAGGTAGTGAAAAGGGTGTGGGCTGAAAGTGAGTGATAAGTGAGGTTCACAGATAATGGCTCAGCATTTTGATAACTATACTGAAAAGACCAGAATGTTGGCTGTGCAGGAGGCTAGGTAATTTCTGAAGTTGGATCCCAAGGTTAAAATTAGTCATTTCCAGTTAGCACATTTGGCATGGAGCCATGCCTGGTCAATACCAGTATCTGCTCCTACAGAGGTACATTGGCCTCTCTCTGCTTCAAAAGTACCATATACAGGCATTTAAAGTGACAGATTGCTGCTTCACTAGCATGTGCACCGGCTGCTTCACCAGAGTATGTAGATGCTATCTACAGAAAACTATGCCTGGAGGAAGGGTGAAGTTTCAGTGAGTACACAAACCCATAAAAAAAACTTAACTGGGGCTAACATCAAAGTAGGTGAAATGATAAAAGGGCAAGAAGTATTTCCGCTATCTGTGAGTAAGCAAGGCGCATTACAAGAAGTAGGAGCAGAATATGCAAGGAAATAAAGCAGTAATTTAGCAGAGAGGTACTTATATTTCTGAGTGGAATAGATACAGCCCTGCTTAACATCCTTCTGCCAACTGTTTGTCTCCTTCCTCTTCTACTCCATGTCTCTGTTCCCTGGCTACACACTCTTCCAGACACCTCATTTCTCTACCTCTATCTTGTAACTAGTACTACTATATTTGGCTTCTTCCCTTCCTGCTTAGATCCACGTTGTATTGAACTACATAGCTCTTTTGACTCTTATTTTGTATTTAATTTAATTTCCAAGATGTATTCTATGTATCTAAAAATTTCTCCTGTGATTGCTGTTACTCTTTGAAACTTTTTGCAACTTTATTTGTAATTGTTCTGTATAGGGCTTTCCCCATGGGCCTCTGCTGAAAATGGGCTATTGCTCAGTCAGACATCCCCAGTAAACCAACATCAAAATTAAAATAAATAAAATGGTTAGGAATGAGAGGTCAGTCAATGAAAAATCAAGCCATGAAGAGAAAAGGCAAATCTCCTGATAGCTGTTGAACAACCAACCATGAGATTTGCTAATAAGCATTCTAAACAACATTTCCTATGATGAGCAAACTATTACACTAAGCATAGAAGATGGCATGATAAGCTGTTCTAAACAGACAGGAGAAGAAAACGCAAAGCATTCATAATTTTATAAGAATAGGCAAATAATCCAGCACAGGAATTTGTAGATGTGATACGGAGGTAAGAGCACACATCCTTCAGGATCTATGAATGAACTTGGGAAAGCATGTTACCTTCTGTGAGATCTTCCCAATCCCATGTATGGTCTTTAAGGAAAAATAATTAAAAGAATTGACACTTAACTGGTTGAGAAGATGGCATGAGGTTTTTTTTTATTTTTTTTTTTTGGACTGGTCGGTTATGGAAGAGCACTTGAGTATGTATACCCTTTATATTATACCTTTTGCAAAGTTGACAAGTTAAGATATGGTCAACAAAGGAACCAAAATATTAAAGAAACAAGCATATAGGTACTTAAGTCCAGATTTTAAACTTGCACAGTAGATGGGGTTTCTTTGCTTTAACTGATAGGGAGCATTGTCAAACAGATTATGGCCAGTAGTGAATGGACACTGGAGAACAGTGTACGTTTAGAAGCTGGAAGGGTAGTGACAGCCAGCACAGGGAGCCTATGCAAGAAAATCGGTCTTCAGATAGTTTTAGTAACCAGTGATGATGAAACTGTGCACTGCAACTATGAAGACTTCCATTCAGGTTAAACATCACAGAAAAAGCCTTTAGTAAATCTGTCCTAGCATGCTGTAACAGCCTGCTACAAAACATAAGACATAGACAAATTATTTACATTTAAATAAAAAAATAAAAAGCTACATTATGGAATAAAATGAATGCAAATATTTAAGACTTTGGTTAAAATGATTGGTATTGCTTTTGCTTGCTGATATTGTGCATTAATATTATACATAGCACCTAACACCTCAGTCTTCTAGGCTGATCTGATTGGGATTGATTGTCACCAGTTCATGAAAACAATGATATGATGTTGTCCCTATCTCGCCTTCCTTCTTGTTGGTTGGGACTCAGCCATATTATAAAGCTCGAGAGCTTCCACTGGCTCGAGGCTAGACCCTATATCCCATCATGCCTAGTGGTAGTTACCCAGATCTCGTTTGCTGGTTGAAGCTTCGAGATTGCTGGAGACTAACTCAGGCTAAGTTTTGATTTTCTTATTATATTCTTTAATATCTTAAAATCTTTAAGGAAGACTTTACTATTTATTAGTAGTAGTTTGTTCTTAGGATCCCTATCTCCGTTTTGTTGTTGTTTAGGCTGTCGTTTTTCCTTCAGGCCTGTCCCCCTCCCTTACAAATCCATTTTTAGTTAGAGGATTCATCCTTTGGTTTTGGCCCGCTTCAGTTAGTGGGTTTCCCCTTATTCCCTCCTTCTCCGTTTTCAGCTTAGAGTTAGCCATTTAAGTTAGAGGCTCTCCTCTGTTGGGGGAGTTGTCTTTTAACTTGGAGGTTCTCCCCTTCCGTTACCTTCTGTTACTTTTTAGAAAAAAAATATATATATATATATATATATATATATATATATATATATATATATATAATAATTTAGATACAGTGTTTCTGTTATTGTAGAGTGGTTTACTTCTTTCTTTGTTACCTATAGCTATAGTTTTGTTGTGCTTGTTGCTGTTTTTGCTTATCAATGTCAAAAGAAGCACCCAAAGAATCCAAGCCTTCTGGATTCAAAAAGTGCAACTCTTGCTGCCAAAAAATGTCCCTGACTGACGGACATACTAGCTGTGTTTATTGTCTGGGAGAGGTGCACCTGCAGGACTCGTGTTCCATTTGTCATGCTTTCAGCACCAGAGTCCTGCAGGAGTGCAAAAGCAAGCTTATATTGAGAGGCTTATTAAAAGGGCCCTTTGATACACCAGTGGAAGGGAATCAGGCAAGAAAACCAGACAAATCCTCCAAACTGGCATCTCAGTTGGTTCTGACCTTGGAGCCGTTGAAGCAGAAAGACAAATCTTTCAGTTTGGATCTGAAACCTCTTGGGTCCGAAAAGACTATCTCCTGTGGTTCCGTCAGTGTCCTCGGAACCGTCTAGGAGTCACAAAAGAACTAGGTCTCCTTCCTTGGAACTGGTGCAGTCCGTTCCACAGTTTCCACAGTCACCGCTTCTCCAGTCTGTGGTGGGCAGTCACCGATCATCCACCCACTCCTCTTGGTCATCCATGAGCCTTTCAGATGATTTGGAGAGGGTGGTGAGGAGGCTAATCAGGACACCGGCTCTTGCCAAAATCTTATCTATCCCAGCCCGTATGGATGTGGAGCTGACTATTCAACCCCCTGGATAGTCTATTCCTCCTTCGACTCACTTGAACTCAGAGCCATAGTGCATGGAAGTCATTGTGGTGGAACCGTCGGTTCCGAAAACCTGCAGTCTCTCCGTTCCAATATCTGCTCCGATCTCCTAGATACCTCATCAAGGGATATGGGAGCTGACACTCCCTCAGCTCTGAGGGGGGAGCAGCATCAAACCCTTGTCTGACCCCACTCCCCCGCCTGGAGCTTCAGCACAGGTGAGCTCGGCTCCCACATCGGCCTCTGAGCCATCGCCCTCGGTGTGGGAGAGGTCTCTCGACTCTTCAGAGCCGTGGACCCTCTCGGGCCAGAATCATGGTGCCTTCGAGGTGATGAGTGTACTGTCCTCTGACAGCTCCTCCCTCGGCTTCAGTTACTCCATCCCCTACGGAGCCAGTGTCTTCCCTGTCACCACCCCTCCATTCTAAGCATAGGGAACCAATGGCCCAAGACGCCCAATTGGGAGACCCACCCCCCCTTCTGAAACCTCCCCAAACCACCCCTCCTGAGGAGGTCTCTCTGAAGAGGATATGGAAGCATGTGGACTCCCCTGAGTCACTGACACCGGACACGGACTTTGAGGACTCTGAAGGGTCCCCCTCTGAGGATGTCTCATTCTCGGACTTCCTGGAATTCCTCAAGTAGATAGTGGCTAGAAGTCCCTTTCCCCTTGTGAAGACGAGTCCGTGTACCTGGACGCATTCGGTTCCCGACCCTCCACCTCTTGGGTGTATCCACCCTTCGACCCACTCTGCTAGGGGTGGTAAGTAGAAAGGCATAGAGCTCTCTGGAATCAATGGAACCAGTTCCACGGAGGCCCAATAAGTTCATAACTGCACCAGATGACAAACCTTTCGTGACCCAAGGGCATGCTAGTTGATGCTATTGTGGTGGTGGTGGCCACTAAGAGGGAATTAGCAGAAACCTGTACTACTGTCCATCCACCGAACAGAGTCCCGTACAATGGACAAATACAGGAAGCGTGTGTTTTCTTCAGCTGCCTTTACTTTAGGTCACTGAATTATTTTTCCCATTTCACCCATCTTCAGAGGGATCTCTTGAAAGAGCTAGGAAATACCCTACAGGATCCTACAGCTGCGGGAGCTGCAGATAGAACTGCTTCTCAGCTTGCGACCTTATCTTCGGTATTTAACTCCTCCATGCGGCTTATTTCCTATGCAGGGACAGAAGTAGCTTTATGGAGACATTCCTGGATGCACCTTTGTCAATTTGGGGAGCCCTTCAAGTCCTCCTTTACTAATGCCCCTTTTGATGTCTCATCGTTGTTTGGGTCTAAGGTAAAAGAGAGACTAACCAGGTGCAAGTAGGACGGCAAGACTCTGTCTGCCATGGGAGTACATTTTTCCATGCCTTCTAGACCTTATCCGAAAGGTCAAAAAGGCGGAAAAAAGTGGTTTCAGAAATCCCAGGGTGTTTCGCCTGATGCACGTGGTGACCCCCCCCCCCCCCCGGGGGCAGAGCGGGGAATAATAATGGGAGATGCTGCCCTCATGGCAGAGGGCGTCTGCAGAGTCAGGGCGACAGATACGTTCTCTGGTAGGCCTTTCCAGTGCTCCTGAAAGGAGGTCTTGCCTGTCCACCTCTGGAGGCAGCTGGGGGAAGATTGTCACTGTGTACCCAGAAGCCTGGCAAAGTATCACAAAAGACACATGGGTACAGTCGATCATATCCAGGGGATACAGTATTCCTTTCTCCATGCCACCTTTCCCCAGAAAACAAAAATCCATCCCAGATGTGCCACCTAATCTAAGGGAACATGCAACCCCAGAAGTTCAAAGGTTGCTAGAAAACGAGTCATCCCAAGAAGTCCCGCAGACCAAGTCAGGTCTGGAACTTACTCAAGGTTCTTTTTAATACCAAGGAAAATGGGGGACTGGAGGCCCATTTTGGATCTCAGCAGACTCAAGTCTGTCAAGAAGACAAAGTTCTGGATGGTGACACTGCAGTCCATACTTCCCTTCCTGGAAAAGGACAATTGGATGTGCTCCATCGATCTCCAGGATGCGTACTACCATATCAAGATGGACAGGCGATCCAGGAGATTTCTATGCTTACAGCTGGGAGCCAGTCACTACCAGTTCAGAGCTCTGCCCTTTGGCCTCACTACAGCCCCCAGGGTGTTCAGCAAATGCATAGCCATAGTCACGGCTCATCTGAGGTGTCTAGGATTCCGGGCGTTTCCATATCTGGATGACTGGCTCCTTACCGCCACCACCGAGCATAGACTAACCGAGCCAAGACACCACAATCCACCTCTGATCTGTCACTATGTTACATTTATAGGGGCAGATCTAGATACCAAAGACATGATAGCAAAATTGCCTCAGGAGAGTGTGTCGCACATTCGACACCAGGTTGCAATTTTAATCGGGAGGAAAAAAACTCAAACAAGATTTGTTCTAAAAGTCCTGGGCTCAGTGGTAACAGCAATAATGCTAGTTCCCTTGGCGCACTTCCACATAAGGTTATTACAGTGGCTTCTGTTTGCTCAATGGTCCATGCAAGATCTACCCATGTCCCATGAAATTCTCATCACGGAGACCTGCAAGAAGGACCTAAAATGGTGGCTTCAGTCCACGTAGCTGACTATAGACAAACTGTTCGTCCTTCCCCAACCAGTGGCCACAGTGACCATGGACACTTCCCAGATAGGGTGGGGGGGCATTATCGGGAACAGACTGTTCATGGGACTTGGCAACAACATGAGTACCACTTGCACATAAATGTCCTCGAGATAAAAGCGGTGCTCCTGGCATTGCAAGTACTTCACAGCTCTCTCCCACTGGGACGATTGCGGTTTAGACGGACAACATGTCAGTGGTATGGTACATCAACAAGCAAGGTGGAACCAGATCCTACCCCTTGTGTCAAGAGGCTCTAAGAGTGTGGCAATGGGCAATGTTTTCCTTACTCTTTCTGATTGGATTTCCCCGGAATGTGTGTCACAATGTGTTGGTGGACAAGCTAAGCAGGGCTGTCCTTACCATTCACAAGTGGTCCCTGAAACAGGATATTGCGAACCAGATTTTTCGCAAGTGGGGCCAGATTTGCTGCAATCTTTTTGCCACATCCATCAATGCCAAATGCAGCAGCTATTTCACCCTAGTCCCCTCACTGGGACAATCACCCAGGGATCCACTTGTTCACAATTAGCCCCCGGGACTACTGTATGCCTTTCCCCCATTCCCTCTGATACCCAAAGTTCTTTAGAAAGCAAAATCGTTGTGTCGCAAGCTAATACTCATTGCCTCCTACTGGCCTCCTCAAATCTGGTTCCCAGTTCTATGGCCCCATCTTTAGGAGGAGCCTTGCATTCTGGACTCCGTTCCGGATCTGCTGATGCATCAGCCGGTTACACTTCACCCTTCCATACAGACCCTCAAGCTGACAGTTTGGCTCCTCCACTTCCTGTCTTAGCCAGGCTTCCTGATGTCTCCCCGGCAGTACAACATATTCTAATTTCCTCTCTCAAATCCTCTATGAGAAAATTGTATAGTAGCAAATGGAAACTGTTCTCTTGCTGGGCAGCCAAAAACAGTATTGGATCCTTTTACTGCACCTAAGATCCTCGAATTCCTCGCTGAAAGTTTTAACCAAGGAGCAGCAGCAGCAATTAGCCAAGTTCAACCGGCTGCTATTTCCAACTTTCATGTGGGAGAAACTGGTTCCAACGTTATGTCCCCCAGGCTATGCAAAACCTTTCTGAGGGGTGCTATCCTTTTGAGACCCCCAATAAGAGAACTGCTTCTTCCTTGGGATCTAAATTTAGTCCTAGCTGCCTTGATTCTTCCGCCATTCGATCCAGCTAATTCTTGTTCTCAAAAATTTTTGAGTTGGAAAATAATTTTCTTGATCGCCATTACCTCAGCTAGGACGGTATCAAAATTACAAGCTCTATCCATACGTCCCCCTTATTTAAATGTTCACAAAGGTAGGGTTTCTCTAAGAAAAAAAACGTCCTTCCTACCAAGTGTTTGCTCAGAGTTCGATCTGAATCAATCAGTAGAACTACCTGTATTCTTCCCGAACCATGGCAACAAGGCAGGGTATAAATTCCACCAACTGGATGTTCATAGACAATTACATTTTTACTTGCACAGGACACAGGAATTCAGACAATCTGACCAATTGTTTGTATCCTTTGCAGAAAACAGAAAGGGAACTTCAGTCTCAAAAGTAACTTCATCAAAATGGCTTTCAGACACCATTACTTACGTCTATAACTCACAGAACAAACAGCTGCCAGGACAAATTCGAGGACTCAACCAGGGCCTTTCAGACCAGACTGCCTTTAGACTCCATTTGTGCAGCAGCTACGTGTGTTAATCCCCATACCTTCATCACTCGTTACAAAGTAGATGTAGCCTCCTGGAACAGGGCATCCTTTGGTTCCACTGTTCTAAAGAGTCTATTCCATTGAGCCACCCAAGAAGAAGGTGCTGGGGGCACAGTCCCAACCAACAAGAAGGAAGGTGAGATAGGGACAACATAACATAAAGAAGTTGTGTACTCACCATAAAGTTCCATGTTTGTTGTCCTTGATCTCGCCGTTCCTCTTGCATCCCACCCTCCTTCCCCCTCCTGGAAGGTCGATGATAGTTATCCATCTTTTGGCTATATAGGCTTTGACTCCCTTCCTGCCTTATGAGTTGGGTAGACTGAGTTCTTCTACTTATGGCTTGGTGGGTTTTTTTATGTGTGTGTATACATGCATGTATAAATATGTATCTGCATATTGTAGTCTAGAGTTATGGGTTATCACAAACGAGATCTGGCTAATTACCGCTAGGCATGATGGGATAGGATCTAGCCTCAAGCCAGAGCTTTAGAATACGGCCGAGTCAGAGCTGAAGATCAGCTCTGAACCCAACCAACAAGAAGGAAGGCGAGATCAAGGGCAACAAACATGGAATGTTATGGTGAGCACATAACTTCTTTTTAGTCACTGTATAGTTCTTTCAGCAGTGTGTATTGTAATTCTGTACATAGTTAATGTGCAAACAGCATACCACTTGGTTTGGGAGGTTGTACATGAGTGGTAGTGTGGATGCACCTCCTGGTAGGCAGCAGTTGCAGAGCTTGCAGGTTTGCAGCAGGGCTGGAAGGATTAGGACACAGTCCGCATGATGCTGCACCAGCAATCCCTGTCCCTTTGGCAACCCTGTTGGATTGAGCCTGGTGAAGCAAAGGTGGATCCTTTAGATATAGTGACTGAAGAGAGTAGTTGATGGCAGTTGATTTGCAGTGGAGAGTGTTTTTTTTTTTTTTTTAAAAAAAAGAGGCCCATTCGACATCCCCGATACTTGTCCAGCATCTCACGTCTCCATAGATTGTGTTAAGAGGCCCTGTCCAAGGCAAAGAACACAGCTTCCATGGGACCTGATAGTATCCCAGGCTGTATTCTGCACCAAGTCCAGCAAGAACTAGCTTTGCCATTGAGCACCATATTCAACCACACCCTACGTACAGGTTTCATTCCAGCAGAGTGGAGAACTGCCATTGTCATCCCTTTCCACAAAGATGGTGTGGCTACTGACCCGGGAAACTATTGCCCCATTAGCTTGACAAGTCTTATCTGTAAAGCCATGGAGCATATCCTTATGGATTTTATAAACAAGAACATAGGCAATCTCCTAGCACTTGACCCCACCCTGTTCAGATTCATCAAGGGCAGATCTTGCCTGTTGAACCTGATTGAGCTGTCACTAGTAGTCTTCCCCAGGGATCTGTCCTGGGACCCTTACTGTTTGGCATGTACTTCTAAGAGGTTCAGGCAAAGACAGAAGGCCTGTGGCTTACCAAGTTTGCGGGCGACTGTAAGTTGGGTTCTGTTATTGATTTCCCAAATGACTGGTGACAGTCATGGCCTTAAGTTAAATGCAAAAAAAGTATGATCATACCATTTGGCAAAAACATTGCCCCTACTGATTACCACAGCAGCGACAACTTCCTAAGCACACAACTTGTGGTGAGGGACATGGGTACTCAGGTTGACAACAGTCTCTCATTTGACTACCATGTAGCGGCAGTGGTCAGAAAAGCCTTATACTTGGTTCATCTCATAAGTAAATGGATTGTATCCCAAAAAAGGAGATTATTACCTCTCCGTACTCCTCCCTCATTTGGCCAGTAAGAGAGTATAACGCCCCATTTCGTATGTACCTCTCCAAACACCTGCACCAACTGGAAAGGCCACAGAAATACCTCACAAAGAGAATCCATGGTCTCCAACACCTGTTCTATGAGGACCAGCTCAAATCACTGTCACTGCACTCGTATCGTACAAATTGCTCAGAGGTGATCTGTGTCTTGCCTTCAAGGCAGTTTCAGACCCTGCTCTACTAGAGATGATCCATATCCGCAAGTCTAACACCTCACGCATTACCCACTCAAAAGATCTAAATGTAGTATGCAACATCAACAAAATCTACTGAAGAGACAGGTTGTCTCCCAGAGGCAGCATCTTCTCCGGAATAGACTTCCCATACACAGCAAACAAAGTGCCGCTCTGACTCTTTTCAAGCACAACCTAGATGAGTGGATGGGAAACAACAAATTTTTTCCAGGGGTTCCACCTGTGTCCCTCATTGACAGGAGCGACAGGTGCTGACTGAGGTTTCTTTTTTTGGGGGTAACTCTTGGCTAGGTTTGTAAGGGCCTCAGGGGCCATTAGCTTAGTAGTCTCCTATGATCCTAGAAATCCAAGGATAGGCAGGACCCATAGGAGCCCATCGGGAAAGGTAGAGTCTCCTACAATTCTACTTTTTGTGCATCACTGGCCACTTTTGGGGTGTTAATACTTGGGCAGTCTTTTTGTGGTTTGTTGTACCTATACACATCTTTGGTATTGATGGTAGATGTTCTTTCATGTGTTTTACTGGAGCAGTCTTGAACAAAGGGTTGCCTGCTTCAGATTGCATTCCATGTTCAGTCCAGCTTCATTGAGCTTTGCATCCTTTTCTCTCATTCTGGATCGACATCACTGTCCTGTGGATTTTGTCATGTCCTAGTGTAAAGTTGGTGCCGTGGCACACCTTCAGTTCTTTTTTGCCGCAAATGTATGTACATAGCCTGTGCAGGTAAGTACCTCCTTGGGGACGTTTTCTTGTAATTTTATTAGTCATATTTATTTCTTTGGCTCTGGTCAGAATTCAGACATAGTAAAGCCTATGTGGTATGTGTGCCCCAGGTAAACAGGTGCACTTCCGGAAGCACATTCCTTGTAGGGGGCGACCAGATTTGGTGGATCTACTGCATTGGTACAGAGCATGACCTCCACAACTGTGAGGTTCATTTGTAAGAGTAAGGAGAAGAGAACTTGCATTGCAGGTGTGTCAGGGTAAAGAGGGGTAAGCAGCCCTAGTTAAGACATCCATATTTACTGCAGAACTGCAGCAACACTGATGTTCTAACCAATTAACCTGATGAACTTGGGCATTCTGAGGCAGTGTAGCAACTGCCTCATGTACACAGACAGCCCTCTCCTCTTACCTCCCAACACTCAGGCTTGTGAGAGATGCACTTGTATATCCAAATTGGAAGCCATGCACTCTCAAGCCAAGACCGGAATAGCTGGTCAAGAGGAGAAGGTCAACACCTGCACCACACCACATGCAACACATAGCCCTCCAGAACACCCACCATCACAGCTCTCACATAAAAACATAAACCACACACCCACCTTCACAGAGGCTCTCGGTAGAAATCTACCCAAACAGCAGAGACCTCCAAGGCAAAAATACACTCAACTACCACAAAAAAAGCACAAACCACAAGACACATTAGCTCACCTACACAGTGTGCCCTTCAACTTAAGCCCCTAAGGCAAAACAGCTTGCCCAATACACTAATCATAGGTGACTCGATAGTGAGGCACACTGATGTCCCACTCACTAGGTTGAATAAAGAGAAGGTAACAGTTGTCTGTCAGGTGCCAGAATCTGACACACAATACATGCACTCAGGTCACTTCACAAGTACAAGTATGACTCTCACTGTCCATGTGGGTGTGAATCACCTGAGACGCACCTTCTTGGACTACATGAAGAGAGACTTGGAGGAGCTCTCAGATTATGTGGCTCAGGCAGATATGACCCTAGTCCTGAGCAGCATCCTACAGTCGCCCAGAATGATACCACAGTACAAGCCGAAAATGATTGACTTCAACAATTGGCTAAGTTGGGATGACATGATTGACAGGCCTTGATGCTTTGCCAGAGATGGCCTGCATCTGTCACCCCTGGGTTTCCGGATATTGGGTAAGGCTCTTGCAACCCCTATAGTGCCTTTATAGTCAATGTTCCAAAGACCAAATAATCACCATAACAGCTGTAAATAAATGCAGTCTGAGGGTCATGCTGCTCAGCACTAGAAGTCTAAATCTCAAGATGAACTTGAAGCACTCCTCAAAATGGAGGACATTGACATTTGTGCTGTAACGGAGACCTGGTTTAAAGCAGCAGAAACCACCCCTGCACTACCAGGCTATAACTCATTCCACACCTTTTGGCCCCAGAACATGGACCAAACCTCCAAAGGCGATGGTGTTTCCATATTCGTAAAGGATATGCACACCTCCAGACTAGTAGCCCAGCATAACGCATCTGAGAAGCTTCAGGTACAGTTAACACTGGGTAAGACAGCGATTCAGGTCATAGCCTGCTGTAGGTCCCCAACCATGTCCCAAGACTCTCAATCCATGTTTCTAAGCACCCTTGAAGCTATTAGGGTCCAACCCAAAGCACTCATACTAGGTGACTTCAACTTCCCCACCATCAACTTGGAAAACTACTCGTGCATCAATACACTGGCCCAAAGCTTCCTGGAATTCATCAAATCCAATGCCCTGGACCAGCTAATTTTTACACCCACTAGAGGAAGCAACATCCTTGACCTGATTATTACAAACATGGGCAACCGTTGTTCTACACCAATAGTCAATTCCTCCCTGGTTAGATCTGACCACAGGCTAATCACCATGGAAATCCACAACTCATCCACACCCCCTGCAAAGGTAACCACCATGAAAAACTTCTCCAAAGCTGACTTTGGGCTCCCAAAAACAGAGGTGCCTAACTTCACGGCACCCATGTCAATGGAAAATAGATGCATGACTGCCTAATCATAAACCAATGCACTGTACAAATACGTACATAAATGCATGGAACTAGCCATACCTAACAGAACAAAGATGCTCTCCTCCAAAAAAAGAAGCCAATCTGGTGGTCCCCTGCCATTAATAAACTCTACAACAGAAGGAAGAAACTGTTGCAGAAAAAGGTGACGTCCCAAGACTGGATAAACTCCCTGATTAGCCTCAACAAAAAGGTTGAGATCCCCTCACCAAAACCTCTAAAGCCAGCTATGAAGGCAGAATTGTGGCAGACACTAAAAACAACCACAAAGTCTTCTATAGTTATATCAGGAATCTCCACTGTAATACCCAGGTTTGCTCTGAGTTACTGCACAATGGTACCTCCTGTACGGAGCCAACAGATGTTGCCAACATACCGGCTGACAGATTCAGTGCCAACTTTACCCCCTCCCCCCCAAAAGGACCAGTCACAGTACTGGAGGAATGCCAGGCACCCAGCATTACTGCAGCACAGGTTAAAGCTGCATTGTCCAAGGCCAAGAATACAGCTTTCATGGGACCCGACAATATCCCTGGCTGTGTTCTACATGAACTACAAAGTGAACTGGCAGCACATCTATGTGCCCTGTTCAATCACAGCCTCACATCAGGCTTTGTCCCTACCGAGTTGCACACTGCTACACTCATCCCTCTCCATAAAGGGGAAGTGAATACAGACCCTGGGAATTATCGCCCCATTAGCCTGAGTAGTCTGATATGTAAAACTATGGAGCGCATAATCTTGGACATAATTAACAAGGATATAGGGAATCTTAAAACTCTAGATCCCACGCAGTTTAATTTTGTGAAAGGTAGATCATGCCTGCTCAACCTGGGTGGCTTCTTTGAGTCAGTCACCAGAGCTGTGGATGAGTACAAGGCAGTTCATACAGCCTACCGTGATCTGGCCAAGACCTTTAATACCATTCCCCACTCAGGAATTATTGATAAACTCACCAAGCTAGGTATCAACCCCTATATCACTAGATGGCTTGCAAATTGGCTCACCGAACCCACAGAGTGAAAGTAGTGGACTCCAAGTCAGACTGCTAACCGGTCACGAGTGGAGTCCCACAGGGATTGCTCCTGGGTCCTCTTCTGTTTGGCATCTGCTTCTCAGACGTCCAAGCCAACACGGAGGGACTCTGGCTGACCAAGTTTGTAGATGACTGCAAGCTGGAAGCCATTATTAACTCCCCAAGTGATGTAGACATCTTACAGAAATGCCTTACTGAGGTCAATGACTGGTGTCTAAACCATGGCCTTAAGCTTAATACCAAAAAATGCGTCATCATCCCCTTTGGGAAAAACTAATTTCTCACTAATTACCACATCGATGGGAGCCCACTGAAGGCTTTATAAGAGATCTGGGGACACAGGTTGACATCAACCTCTACTTCGACCACCACATTGCCACTGTGTCTCATTACCAAGGGTTTTGCATCCAGGAAGAAAAAGTTAATCATCTCTCTCTACTCTTCCCTCATTAGGCCAGTCATAAAGTATAGTGCCCCATTTGGCATGTACCTCACTAGACACATGCAGCAGCTGGAAAGGCCACAAAAGTACTTCACAAAGAGGATCCTAGGCCTTAAACACATGTCCTACATGGACCGACTCAAAGAAAACTCCTGCTATTCTCTGTCTCATATCGTCTATTTAAGAGGCAATCTCATCTTGACTTACAAAGCCATGTCTGACCCAGCTCTGTTAGAAATGCTACGGCTAAAGAAATCCCAATCCCTCTGCACACTCCAGAGACTTCAATCTCAATGCTGCAATCAACAGCACGTGCTGGGAGGGAATAGATTTCCCATACATGTCAAGCAGAGCACCTCACTGGCCCTCTTCAAGAGAAATCTTGATGAGTGGATGGGAAATAGAAAGTTCACCCTGGGGATAACTCCAGTGGCTGTACATGATAGAGGGCACTGGGAACTAACGTCGGGTGACATGATGCCAGGGCACTTTTATGGGCTAGGCTTGTAAAGGCTTCAGGGCCATTAGCCTAGTACACACTTTTATGAACCTATAAAAAGAAAAAAAACATTGAAAAGGAGATTTACAGCCAGAATGAGAAGGAGAGAGGCTCTGGAACTAGTGTACTCCCAGACATATATTGTAGGTGTGAGGGTGTGGCATCCATGGAGGTGTCTTTGCAGCCTTCAGCCCCATCATCTTCATCTACTGAAGCTTATGGTGCTGCCCTAGAAGGATGTAGTACCCTCAGTTGCTGTTCAGACAGAAACAGTGACATTAATGACTAAGCTATACGTAGTTCCTCTCCCAAAATTTAATTCTCAGTGCTGCATTTATTATGGAAGGGGGGCTGTGCCCACATAGTATTAATTAGGATATTCATAACTAGAATTCAGAGTCTGTAGACATGTCCCAGCAGACCTGCAGGTCATCACCACCATGTGAAGACACTTGAGTCTGAGGTTAGGATGCCAGCTATCCCTTAGCAGTTACTGCCAGGTTATTCTGTATCTCACCCCTTCGAACAGACATCCCTTGAGTGGGTCAGGCTGAATGAGGAATTTTTTTTAAACTTTATACTAACAAGCAACCAAACTCTGACTAACCCTGCTCTGTGTCTGGATTTCCTTCTGTGAAAAAGGTGTAGTCTGTCAGTCTCCACTGACTTGGAGGGGGATCAGGGTTACAGATCCCATATTTCTTCCCATCTAAATTGACATAGGTGAAAAGTGCGCCCTGTCTTGTGGGTCTCTCTTACAGGGCTTTTAGGATACACAATCACTCATGAGAGAGAGCACTTCAAATGGCAATCTAAAGAGGCTCCTCTGTCCCTCAGAGGTACCTGGACCTTTTAGCACCAGAGCGCTGTAAGCCCATAGCTATTCCTGCAGTACAGGAAGCCCTCCTGGATGGATATATTTGAACTGGTATCTTTGGAGCCGGACTCCCAGCTCCTACCCTAAAGAGACCTGACTGCTTTTATTGGATACAGGACACTTAAATATGCCTATATAAAAAAAAAAACAGTGGTAAATCTAAGTGTCCTTGGATACTACTAAGGCAGCTAAACTGCTCTAAGATGCTACACACACAACCAAGGAAAGCAGGCTTATAGACTGCATTCTAACGAAAGTATACGCAGCACCAACCCTTGCCTTCAAAGCCCAGAACTCTCAGACTTATGATTGCTTGAGCTAATTTGTGAAGCAACGTCTGGAAGAGTATTGAGGTATAGGTGATGATTCACTGAATGCAAATTTAACCCAAGACCATTGTGCAGGTTGAGAGGGTGTATATTACGTTATCAAACTTTTAAAAGTTTGAACGTCATATGGTTGAAGCCATATGACCAAAATTTTAAAAGTTCGAAAAACTAAAAAAAAAAATAAACAGAAAAAACCTACCTGACCATTTTAAGCAGGGGGGCAAGCCCCCATGCACCCCCACCCCCCACTCTTTAAATATACCAACTCTGAGATCGCACTACAGTGCAGGAAAGGGAAATCTTCCCATTCTGCACTGTACGGAGATCACCGTTGAAACGTTCGAACTTTTAAAAGTTCGATAACGTCATATACACCCAGTTGAGAGGCATGCAGTAAAATGTGGTTATATTGTGGTAGGTGCAGCATCTAGGGCCAACTGCTGCTGGGACTGGTCATTAAGGGTTACTTCTGGCTGAGGATTTCATCACTGTCTAGGATTGTTTTCTCCCATTAGATTTCTGTGAACCCACATTGTGTGCTATTTTTAAAACCTGAAAGAAAAGCAGATGTTCTACCTTCTAGTTCTCAAATATACTAGAAATTGCCCCTCAAAGCAATGTCTCTGTTACCGAAGGGAGGTCAAAGTGAAATAGTCAAAAAGTAAGAAGGTACCTCAAAAAAAAGGGGTTGGTAGCAGGAAGGTAAAGGGAAGGGGGGGTCCTCCACGGCCCATTCCCAACAAATCAATGGATGTGACTACACCAGTTTTATCCCCTCTCCAACCCCAAAATTCCCACCCTCGCTTTTAGCCTTTCCACTCAGGAAATAGACTGCATGTTGGCCCTTTGTCATCAAAAGTTGCTAGATTTGACATCAGAGAAGTGGAGTCCCTAGTATTTGTTTCCAAAGGGTTACCAGTTTGTCCCTCCCACAAAATGTAAGGCACCCCCCCCCCCAATCTCAATAGATCATAAATATCAAAGCCCACTTACTTCAGTGATGCTGACTCATGAAACTGTAGAGTACATGCCCATAGGACAAGGAACCAGCGGTTTACTCAAGGCCCTTCCTGGTGCCAAGAAAAGGTGGACCCTGGAAATCCATCCTAGACCTCTTAAAAGTAAACAACGTCTGTTAGGTTTCCAGGATCAAAATATTGACCCTGCTTATACTTCTGTCTGCCTTGGCAGTCAAAGCTTGGATGCAAGACTTAAACCTGAAGGATGAGTAAATCCATACCTGTTCCTGCTTGGATGATTGCCTGATCTAAGGCTGCACCCAGGAGGAGGTGCAGATGACCCTGAGGTGTACACTGGAGTTTTTCCAGAAGTTAGAGTGCTCTTTGAACTTTCTGAATGAAGTTGACTTCAGTCAAAACTGTAGCTTTCTTAGGATTGCTAATGGACACTGCAGTAGTCAGGACCTTCCTAACTCTGGAGAATGTGGAAGCCTTAACTACCTTCTTTACCTGGGCATGGCTCTGAGAATAGAGGTTACAGTTAGGAGCCAAAAATCTTTGGAATCAACCATGCTGATGGTAGTGCTGGACAGACTGCGCATGATGAAACTTCAGTGGTTCTTGAAGAGTAGTTGGGAACAATACATAGTCTCTACAGAGTGTCATTCCAGTACTCTCCCATGTGAGGAAGGAGTTAGAATGGTAGGTAGCATAGGTACCAAGGAAAAGTGGAGATGCCCTTCAAACAACTGCCTCCTTCCCAGACATTGACAACGTTTGCTTCAGACATGGCCTGAGGGAGGTGTATACTGTAAAATTCATGCTGCAGGGATGTTGGAATGAGGAGGAGCACAAGGTGCACATGTATGAGCATGTAAGAATTGATGGTAAACTTTCAGGAAGTCAGGGCTTTCAAACCATTATGGAAGCCAGGGATCCTGCATGTGATCACAGAGAATACAACAGACATTTTGTACATACTGGGGACACTTTCGTATTCTTTCTGTAGACTAGTCATGCAGGTTTGAGAGGAAGCTCAAGCATTACAAATGTCCATGAGGCCTTATGACATACCTGCTATAGAAAACTCCTCTGGCAGGGCAAAGACAAATTTCCAAGTGTTTGTTGGGCAGGAATACATTCTTGGACCCTGTAGTCAGGTGAAGGGGAGTACCAGAAGTAGACCTTTTTGCTTACCCCCAAGAACAAACAGTTGAAGAATTTGTGCTGAAGAGCTACATGCCTTCAAGCTTGTGCAGTCCGATGCCTTCTGACTGAATTGGATGGATCGGTGTGCCTTTTCTCCCTAATACCGTTACTCCTCAAAGTGATTCAAAAAAGCCATTACTGATCTTTTGTCCCATTCTGGCTAGTACGACATTGGGTTCTCACTGCTCCTGCAGATCATAAATGAGAAATCTCTCACGTGGGCCTCTTGATGCAATACCCTGGTTCAACCAAATCTGACCACACTCAAATTAACCTCGTGAGCTTTGACCTTATTACCTTCAGGTACCTTTAGTCAGAGGCCTTGAGAAGTAGAAAATCATGCCAAGCTGAGTGTGAGAGCGATTTTTTTTTTCTTCTGGTACAAAAGATGGAACTGAGACCCTAAAGGAGAGCAGATGGTGTTCTACAGTACCTGTTTTACCCATTTGCTTTTGGTCGAGCACATACATCAGTTAAATTGCTCTTGTCAGCTATTTTTCTGTCTGCAAATGGATCCACCTCTAGCTAAATACCCCTCAGTTTCTGAATGATATCCTTTACTTTAGACCACCAAAAAAGAAATGTCTTGAGCTTGAAACCTAAATTTTATGAAAAATTGTGCCCCCCCACCTTGAACCAGCAGCTAATGTACACCTCGTATTCCTCATTGAAACTATGCTACTCCAACATTATTGCATCTGCCAGGAGTGTCTGAGCTTTAAGCCCTGGTGTCTTTTTTCCATGTAGACAGACTGACCCTAAGAAGTAATTCTTCTTTCATGCCAAAATTAGTAACAAAAGTTTCCTTGAACCATCCTAATACAGTTTTCAGTTTTTTCAAAACACTGAAAAAAGGTAAGGGTTATTGTATACGTTGGGTGTGAGTATGCAATTTAGATTTCACATGGGCAGAATCAAGAGAATCAGGCAATTTGACCAAATATTTTTGCCTTTGCTCCAAACAAAGGATTACAGTATTCAAAACAAGTATATTCATATGTTTGGCACACTGTATTGTCTTTATCCGTATAGCAGAACAAGGTTTTACCTGGGACAGTGAGGGTGAACTTTACCACGGGCACAGCTATTGCTTCAGTGCACAGAATGTTTTAGAAGCAGCTTCCTGGTCCTGGGGGCATACATTTTTCCAAACACTGTAGACTGGATTTAATTTCCAGGGCCAGGTCTGGTATGAGAGGCGTGCACTAGTTCTTCTCTGCACCTCGGCCAACCTTCTCATCTCTTATTTATTTATTTTTTTTGGGGGGGGGGGGCGGGTTCACCTTGAGAATCCTCCTCCTGCTCATGACTACAGCAGTTAACACAGAGAGAACGTAATACAGTTTTGTAGATAACTTGCAATGATAGATATTTGAATGTGTTCACTGTTAAAGTCCTGATTCCCCTTCTACCATCCCATCTTACTGCAAGTTATTACTTGTTAAAGTGGAATGTTCAGATGTTCTTCGTGTTTCACTGTTGCAGTCATCATTTGTGGGTTATCCCTGATGGGTAGCCCTCGGTTGGCCCAAATACCAGAGTAAAGAGTATCCCTCTTGCATCTGTTGCAGGTCACCGGGGACTAACGTCAGGTCATCAGGGGTATAAAGCAAGGCAGCCGACGCCATTACTTTAGTCTCTTGCCATGGAGCCGGAAGCAGAAGCAGTTTGTGTGTGCGTTGGTCGGCCATTGCCAGAGTGAAGAAGAAAAACGATTAAAGCTTCTATGAATCTATAATAAGTACCCCATTGGGGATTTTTTTCTTGCACTAACAGATGTCCAAAAAAGTAAATTGTCTCTGCTCTGGAAAACAAGTACCACACCAAGACTTCCATAACCTGTGTGTAACATGTTTAAGCCCAGACCACAATGTACCCGGATGTTGGTTCTGCACTCTATTTAAAGCAAGGACCATCCATTGTAGAGCCAAATTTGTAGCTAGACATTTTAAGGAGAGTCCTTCTCAGTATAAAATGGCATCCATCGGTCAGCCTTCAGTGGATATCCCCAAAAAGAGAAAATACAAAGAAAGGGCCAGACCACAAAAGGTTAGGTCTACAGATGACTCTAACCTGAAGAAAGCCACTAGCATGCCCCTGATGACAGCAGCACAGCCACCGCAGGCCTCTACCGAGACCCATTTGGAGTCCGGTACATTGCCAAATCAGACTACCCCTGGCGAGATTTTGGTTGTCAGCCCCGCTGTTGGGTCCGGAGCTGCTCTGCAGGCACTGGCTTCCATGGAGACCTTTCGGTTAACCGACGTCCGACAAAGACCGGCCACATCGCCAGCCACAGCTGCACCTAGGCCCATCAAAACACTGCAGCCTAAAAGCAAGACTACTCCTAGAAAAACTCATTCCTCGATTCCCAGTCACCCTCTTCCTCATGCACAGCCTGCTGAGTCACAGCAGCTACTTAAGATGGCTGAGGATCTGATCATGCTCATCAGAGGTAATCAGACTACCTTAGCCAAAAGAAAAAGGGACCTTTCCCCAGAGATGCTCTCAGAGCTTGACACTGAGGAATCAGACTTTTTGGACTCGGATAATGAACAGCAGCCCCTTGCTACCTTTGAAGAATCTGATGCAGAGGAATGTATACCATCTGCACCCCCCCCCCCCCGAGGACCTCTCATTTGGAGAGACCTTACATACTCTCAGGGAACACTTCCATTGGGAAGCTCGGGATCTGGACCTACCCCAGCATAAACCTTTAGCCATTCCTCCCATTTTTGGATGTGCTAGACGCCTACAAATATTTATTCAGGAACCCTACAGCTGACCCATAGGTCATCACCCAGGGGCCCAAAAGGGCTAG
This sequence comes from Protopterus annectens, assembly GCF_019279795.1. Classification (NCBI taxonomy): domain Eukaryota; kingdom Metazoa; phylum Chordata; order Ceratodontiformes; family Protopteridae; genus Protopterus; species Protopterus annectens. The sequence continues at coordinate 722,252,633 of NC_056747.1, forward strand.
TTCCTCCAAAAGTCCATTACCTTCTGACAAGATAGCAGACCCCTAGAACGATGGGTAAAAAGGTATACACCTCTGCTATCTTAGCTATCAGAGCTCTTAACTGCCACTTCCATATGCTTAAATATCAGCAGCACATGCTGGAACTATTAAAGCAGAAAATTCCTCCTTACTAGACAATACTAGGTTTACTATCAAAAATTCGAAGCGAACTGTCAACCCACATATGGTCGACCAAAAGAATTCGAAACTCACATTGTCGAACACAGAGATTGCCGAATCACAAACCAAATTCGACCTATGGACAGGTTTTAACATGGGTCAAGATAGGGGTGAGGTTTGTAGTTCGACAATATCGGAGTTCGACATTGCCGAGTTCGACATTCCGATTCTCGACTGAAGTGGAATCGACCGAGTTCGCTTTGAATTTTTGATAGTAAACCCAATACTACTACCAGAGAACTGGGAGAGATCTTACACTCCAGCTCTCAAGTGGCAAAGCATTCCCTACACTGCGGATTAGATGCCCTAGAAGCCTCTAGCAGGGCTGCTGTTTCTGGGTCGGTCATTAGGAGACATGCATGGCTGAAAGAGCTGCCTCGCTGCCTGATCATGCTAAATCCAAACTCCTAGACGCCCCCCTAGATAAGGACCACTTGTTTGGATGTAAGGCAGAGGAGGTGATTAAGATAATGAAGGATAAGTCAGTGCAGACAGTAAAAGATTTCCTCCAGGTGCAACCTCCCAGATTCAGCAGGAACTTTCCCACCAAATACTGGTCCTTTCCTTCCCAAACCAAGCCTGTGCAAAGGAAAGGAGCAGAGATAGCCCCCCCTCCCCCCCAAGGCAGCAGCTACAAGACCAGCAGAGGCCCAGACAGTGGACCTCTACAATCCCCAGGGCAAGGAGTTCTAAGTCCACTCCCTACCCTAAGGACTCACAGTGACTGCACCTACTCCCCCCCCCCAAAGGTTAGGAGGAAGGCTATCCCCTTTTCAAAGACAACTGGAAAACCATCACAGCAGATCAGTGGGTCCTAAAAATCATTTCCCAAGGATAGAGATTCTCATTCAAAGAGAACCCAAGCTTAACACTGTAACCAGATATACCAGCAAGTCAGTGGTCAGAGACCCTCTGCCAAATTCGGGAACTATGTACTCAAGGAGCAGTGGAGTCTGTACCTCAGGAACAAACCGGAAAAGGGTTTTATTCAAGATTGTTCCTGGTACCCAGGAAAGAGGGCACTTGGCGCCTTATTCTAGATCTGTCCACACTAAACCTTTCCCTACTAGTGCCAAAATTCAAAATGCTTACACTCCAAAAACTCTTGCTTATGCTGACTCCAAATGCTTGGCTAGTCACCCTAGATCTGAAGGATGCCTACCTCCATATCCCTGTAAGAGAATCCTGCAGAAGGTTCCTTCGCTTCAGGGCAGGCTCGAAACACTTTCAATTCTCTGCTCTGCGCTTTGGCTTATCTACTGCTCCCAGGATTTTCACCAAATGCCTGGCCCCTGTCATTACCTCCTGCAGGCAGAAAAACATCTGGACGACTGTCTCATCCAGACAGCAGGGAAAAGCTCCTGCAGGACCTCAACTTTGTCCAAACCATCCTTACCTCTCTGGGATTTACCATCAACAAGGAAAAATCCCATTTCCAGCCCACAAGACACATCGCCTTCTTGAGAGCTCTCCTGGACACATCCACTCAGAGCCTTCCTCTCTCCAGAAAAATTTCTACCCGAGTACATCACCCAATTAGCTCACAGGACACACCTCACAGCAAGGAAATTCCTGCAAGCTCTGGGGTACATGGCATCCTGCATCCTGTTGGTGCCCTTGGCCAAACTACACATGAGAAAACTACAATGGTACCTTAAAAAAACCTATGGTGCCAACACACACAGTCACTGGAGCTACAACTACCTCTGATTCCCTCTTTAAGGGAGGAACTTCTATGGTGGGCAGATGTCTGTACCCTGAACAAGGGCCTTCCATTTCTTATTCATCCTCATGGCCAGACCATCACCACAGATGCCTCAGACTCTGCCTGGGGGGCCCACTTAGGGGACATTTGTACCCAAGGCACCTGGGATCTCAGGGACCTACACCTACATATCAACCTGAAGGAAATGATAGCAGTGCTCAGGGCTATCACAGCCTTAAGAGCCACCTAAAACCAATGGTGCTCCTCATCAAAACAGACAATACCACAGTCATGTGGTACATTAACAACCAGGGGTGAACGTACTCCTACCTCATTTGTCTAGTTATGTTAATCTGCAGACTGCCTCTATGATGGGCCTTACACCTGATAGCCCAGTACATCCCAGGGGAGCACAACACCCTAGCAGACCACCTAAGCAGAGGTGTCCTGGACCACCACGAATGGCAGCTTCGGAGAGAGACCTTCCTCTGTCACCCAAATATGGGGACCCCAGAGGTAGAACTCTTCGCATCCATAGAGAACAGACAGCTGGACCATTTCTGCACCAGAGAGTTCCACCCAGGAGCCCAGAAGGTGGATGCACTCTCCTTCCACTCGGCCATCCTGTTTGTCTATGCCTTCCCCCCTTAACAGTGATCCCAGGGGTACTGCTAAAGATCAGGGAGGAAGGGCCAAGAGCTATACTCATTGCTTCGAATTGGCCAAAGCAGCATTGGTACCCTTTGCTACTCAGCCTGACCAATGAGCCACCCAGGAACCTGCTTCTCACAGAAGGACTGCTAACCCAAGAAAAAGGGTCAATACTGCATCCCAATCTGCAAACTCTCATCCTATCCACGTGGCTTATACCCCAGAGGGTGGATACCAGGCCATCGTTGAGCAAGCAGGTCCTGGATATCATTAAGGATGCCAGGAGGCCCAGCACCAGGAAATCCTACTCTGCAAAATGCAAAAGATTTAATGCCTGGTGCCATACTAAGGGTACAAGCAGCTCCCTTGCCACCCTCACTTGATTCTCGACTACCTGGTGGAGCTGTTGCAAAAAGGATTATCTTACTCTTCCATCAAAATTCATGCTTCACCTATCTCTGCCCATTCCCATACAGAGCAACCTTTGTTCTCCCACCCCCTGCTAAAGCAATTCCTTAGAGAAGTATTACACATCAGACCACCCAGAAGACCACCCACCCCTGCATGGGACCTGAACTATGTCTAGGAAAAATTGACCTTACCTCCTTTTGAACCAGCTGCTTAAGCAGAACTGAAACACCTCTTTTGGAAGACTGCCTTCCTGCTGTCCATAACCTCAGCCAGAAGGGTTTCCGAGCTGCAGGCCCTCATGGCCATTGAACCCTTCATTATCTTCCATGCAGACAGGGTGTTTCTTAGAACTAATATACCATCTGATATTGTTAATTTTCACCTCATCCTTAATGATGGGTTCAGTTCCAAACCCTCGGAACCGACTCTGCCGTTATTTTCCAGCTTGCGCTCTTCGAACTCTTGAGCCAGGTTCTACCCATAATGCCCCTCACAGAGATTACCTCAGATCTCGTTTGCCTGTTCGCAAACCAGATGTGCTTTTCCTGATTTCTCGAGCCTTGACAATTATTGTAAGTTAATAAACTTTTTTTCCTTCAAAAATGTGCTTGTACTCTTGTCATAAATACTAATTCTACCCGGTCCTCTTCCTGTTGTGTATTTTTCTGTAACTGTATAACACTATTACCGTACAGTATATCTTTTTCTTACCATAGTTTGTAATCCTTTCTGCTATACCTTTAAGGTATTCTGATTACCATCGTTAGTAGTTTTCTTTTTCCTTCTCCGTTTTTCTCTATTAAAACAAAAAAAAATATTTTCTAAAATCCTCTCTACTTGGATAATGGCAGATCAAAAACAGTCTCCTTCTAAACCTAAGGGTGCTTCAGGTTTTAAGAGATGCAAGAAATGTGAGGGTAAAATGCCCAATTCTGGCAGGCACACTTTGTGTTTATTGCTTAGGAAAAATTAATTTAATTTGCAGTAGAATTGTGCGATTTGTCACAGCTTCTCATCTCACACTTTGAGAGAAAGAATAAGTTGGTCTTGAAAGGCCTTATGAAATCTTCTTTTGACAAGGCCATTTCTGGTTCCAAGGGGAAAACTGGAGAAGTGGGAACTTCTCCCCACAGTTCTAAGAAGAGAGCATCCTCTGTTCCAAGTTCCTCGGAACCGACTAAAAAGATACCAGAAATTTCCTCTGCAACGAAAAGTTCGTCGGCTTCGGGAGACTTGACACAACCTACTAAACCACATTTGGAACAGATGGATATCTCTGTATTGGTTCCGAAGAAAAAAATAGTCACCTCTGTGAACCACTTATTCACCATCTATGAACCCCCTTCAGAGATATTCCTTTAGTGGAAGTTAGATGATCTAGGTCTCCCTCCACCTTATCAGTGAGGTCTACTAAGAGCCTATTTTCACTTAATCCTTGACGGTGGGTTCAGTTCCAAAACATCGGAATCGACTCTGCCATTATTATCCTGCTCGCGCTCTCCAAACTCTCGAGCCAGGCTCTACTCATAATGCTCCTCTCCGAGATTACCTCAGGACATCATGAGGTTAGTGGATCAGCTCCTTGTGGCAAGAGAACTAGCCTCGGTTCCGAGCCAGTCTGGTATTGTGACTGTACATTCTATGTCACCTACTTGCACTCTTCCTCCTACCAGAGCCCTTGGAGTCATAAGTTCCGACAATTCCGGCTCCAACTGAGTTGGTTCCGATAGCATGTCCATCTTCGGTTCCAACAACCGCCTTGAGTATTTCCAAGTCTTTGGCAGAGGAGGACTCCCAGGGTCAGGACTCACTGGTCTCTTCCGAGATGCATGGTACCATTTCAGTTCCGTCTGAGCCATCCATGCCTCTTGAAGCATTGGTCCTTGTAGTTCAGACCAAGGCTCCGGATACAAGGGCGGTCTCCTTGGTGTGGGGTGTGACCCCGGGTCCGAAGCGGTCTTCTTCAGTTCTGGGCTCCCACCCCTCTATGGGGGGGACCTGCTTTCCGTATTTTGGAGAAGGCTTTATCCTTCAGGGATTCCCAGTCTCTGCCTTCCATGTCAGGACAGATTTCTTCCCCTTCCTCTCGACCGGAGCTACCACTGACCTCATCCCCCAGACCAGAGGGTGCAAAGTCCCAGGTGATGCCCACCTTGGTGGTCACCTCTTCGGAAACTTCCCCAGAACACCCCCCCCCCAAGAGGGAACTGCAAGAGGGAACCACCTTGACTCCCCAGAAGTCTTGCACTGAAGAATACTGACTTCAATGAAGGGGAAGGTTCCCCTAAGTCACCCCCTGAAGATGTTTCCTCCTGGGACATCCTTGAAATCCTTAAACAGAGGGGTGGCTGGTCGTCCACTCAGCCTTCCTCAGAGGAGTCAGTATACCTGGAAGCTTTTCATGCCCAACCCTCCACTTCTTGGATTTCTCCTCCCACTGATGATTTCATCAAACTGATAGCTCAGCGGGCGTGGAAGATACCTGATGCCATAGAGCCTATCCCGAAGAGACCAGATCGTATTTTATTTGCACCTAAAGTGGGACCAGATTGGTCAAAAGGAATTCCTGTTGATGCCCCGGTGGTTGCAGCAGCCACCAAGAGAGAACTCGCAGAGGAGAGTCATACTATACATCCTCCTAACAAGGAGTCCAGGACGTTGGATAGATTCGGGAAGCATGTTTATGCTTCAGTGACCTTTGCTCTGAGGTCCTTGAATTATATGGTAAACTTTACCAGATTACAAAGAGATCTGAGTAAAGAACTTTCAAATACTCTGTCAGGAGCAATAGCTGAGGAGGTGCAAGATAAAATTTCCTCTTCGCTTGTGACCCTAGAATCCATCTCTAATTCGTCCATGAGGCTCATAGCACGTGCAGCTGAAGGGACTTCCAGAGCAGTGGGTTCAGGTATAGCCATCAGCAGGCACTCCTGGATGCGCTTATGCAACTTTGTGGAGCCATTCAGAGTGTCATTAGTCAATGCTCCCTTTGACGGATCCACCCTTTTCGACCCAAAAGTTAAAGAAACTCTAGCCAGAAGTGAGCAGGATGGTGAGACCCTATCTGCCGTGGGCATACGTTTCTCTTCCCCTCAGCGACCTTACTCGGGGAATCAGAGGAGTGTGAGACTATGGTTTAAGAAATCCAAAGGGCCTTTCTGCTATTCACGAGGCAAAGATTTCCACCCGGGGCAGAGGGAGATGCAATGGAAGACACAGCCCTAGAGGCAGGAATGGACTGCAGAATCAGGGGATCAGAGAATCTTTCTCTGGTACTTCTATCAGCATCCCTGAACAGATACCCATTTGCCCTCCTCTGGAGGCAGTCGGGGGATGATTATCCCTGCAGTTACTGGCCTGACAATTAATAACTTCGGACAAATGGGAGCACGGAATAATATCCAGAGGTTACCAGATACCATTGATTACAATTCCCAAACCACACAAAAAACTCCCGGATGTTCCACCCAATCAAAGGGAGGCAGCAGCCTTAGAAATCCAAAAACTGCTCGAAAAAAGAGTCATCTAAGAAGTCCAACCAGACCAAGCAGGATCCGGAAATTTACTCAAGATTCTTTTTAGTGCCAAAGAAAACCGGGGACTGGGAGACCCATTTTGGATCTCAGCCAATTCAACAAATTGGTCCACAAAACCAAGTTTCAGATGGTATCGGTTCAAGCCTTACTTCCTTTTTTGGAAAAAGGTGACGATGTGCTCTGTAGACCTCAAGGATGCTTATTACCACATAAAAATGGACAAAAGCTCCGGAAGGTTTCTACGCTTCCAGCTAGGGTCCAGTCACTATCAATTCAGAGTACTACCCTTTGGACTCACCACAGCCCCCATGGTGTTTACCAAATGCATGGCAGTGGTTGCAGCTCACCTCAGACTGCAAGGTTTTCGAGTCTTTCCATACCTCTACAACTGACTCCTCACTGCTACCACCAGGCATCAATTAGAACAGGCAAGAGAGACTACACTGTGTCTTTTGCACATCCCTAGGCATTTCAGTAAATCTCGAAATCCAAGCCACAACCTACACAACAACTAGATTTCATAAGGGTGCATCTAAACACTGTCTCAGGAATAGCTTCCCTTCCTCCAGAGAGACTACTAAGCATCAGGGCTCTAGTCAGTCAGATTCTCCAAAGCGACAGATTCCCAGCAAGACTAATACTTCAAACCTTCGGTTCGATGGTTGCCTAAATTACTCTGGTTCCGCTAGCAAGTTTTCATATGTGAATACTACAGTGGTTACTAGCAATGCAATGGTCTCTAATTCACCAACCAATGTCTTAACAAATCTTGATCAACCATTGCAAACAAGACCTCAGATGGTGGGTTCACTCTGATCAGATTCTCCTGGACCGACCATTTATTCTTCCCCAGCCCCAAGCCATAAGTGACCATGGATGCTTCCCAGATAGGGTGGGGGGGCATTATCTGGGGAAGACGGTTCAAGGCACTTGGTCCCAACTAGAGGCCAACTTGCACATCAGTGTTCTAGAGACGAGGGCAGCGCTGTTAGTGTTGCAAGCATTCCAGGATACCCTTCCTCTAGGGACAGTTGCAATTCAGACACAGTGTCAGTAGTTTGGTACATCAACAAACCAGGGGAAACCAAATCATATCCACTATGTCGAGAGGTACTCAGGGTTTGGCAATGGGTGATTTCTTCCAACTGTTGTCTGAGAGCAATGCACATTCTGGAAAGTTCCAGTGCGATAGCGGACAAATTGAGCAGGACTGTTCTCATGCCTCACGAGTGGTCTCTGAACCCTGTAGTGGCAGACAGGATCTTCTGCCAGTTGGGCCAACCTTGCTGTGACCTATTCACTTCTACCCTGCACAACAAATGCAGAAGTTACTATGCCTTAATCACCCCACTGGGAGAATCACCCAAGGACGCTCTTCTCCACAGCTGGCCTCCCAGTCTGTTGTATCCCTTTCCCCGTTCCTCTAAATTCACAATTCCTGAAGAAAGCCAAAAAGACGAAGAATACCATAATCCTCATTGCCCCATTCTGGCCTCATCAAGTTTGATTTACCTTCCTTTGGCCTCATCTGTTACAGAAACCATGGAGTCTGGACCCAGTTCCAGACCTAACTCACCCAGAAGGCATGGTTCACCCAAATTTACAGCACCTCAAGTTGACTGCATGGCTTCTTCAGTTCCCATGATTGCCAGGCATTCCTTTCTCTCATCGCCTGTGCAACGCAGTATTATTGCACATCACAAGACTACAACTAGGAAACTTTACCTATGCAAATGGAAAAGATTTATCATATAGGCTCTGGACAAAGGATTTGATCCCTTTACTGCCCCAATTGAACAAATCCTAGACTTCTTAAATACTCTTTTTGAATCTGGTTCCTCTGCTTCCACTATAAAGGTTTACCTAGCAGCAATGTCAAATTTTCATACTGGTGACAACAACTCATCACTAATGTCTCTCAAACTTTCCAAAGCATTCCTGAACAGTTTGTTCTTACTGAGACCCCCCCCCCCCTTTAAAGAACCAGTCCTTCCATGGGATTTGACTACAGTTCTCCAGGCATTAACACAACCGTCCTTTGAACTGACAGCATCTTGTCATTTAAAAGTTTTATCTTGGAAGACTTTATTTCTGGTGGTCATCACCTCTGCACGCTGAGTTTGAGTTACAGGCCTTATCATGCAGATCACCTTATCTATTCTTCCATAAAGACAGAGTTCAAATAAGGACAAAATCCCTCCTTTCTTCCAAAAGTAGATTCTGAATCCAATATCAGTTGGACCTTACAGCTGCCAACCTTTTTCCCCAATTTTTCCAATAAAGGAGAATACGCTCTTCATTTACTGGCTGTACACAGACAACTGCATTTTTATCTCCACAAAGCTAAGGAGTTACGGAAATATGACCAGTTATTTGTAGCTTTCTCTTCCTTACGAATGGGTTGTGCAATCATTAAAGTTATCTTAGCTAAATGGTTGAGAGACTGCATCACCTTCGTTTATCAGTCAGACTTCAACTTCCCAAAACAGTTAAAACCCATTCTACAGGGGCTATTGCCACATCAGCTGTTTTTCATGCAAGAACTTCACTAGATGACATTTATGCAGCAGCCACATGGTCTTCTCACCATACCTTTATCGCGCATTACAAATTACACCAGGTCTCGAGGGGTTGAGCATCCTTTGGCTCTATGGTGCTTTGGAATATTCTTCCATGAGACCTCCCAAGGCAGATAAGTAGCTGGGGATACTGTCCCACCATCAAGGATTAGGTGAAGATTAACATCAGATAAAGAACTTGTCTTACCATAACGTTCCATCTGTGTTATTCATCTTCACCAGTCCCTGGCATACCCACCCACCTTTCCCCCAGCCTAAGTCTCTTAGGAGACCTCTCCAGTTCTGATCCAGTTTCTCATCAGGAATTCCTAGATGGCCTTGTTCTATCTGTATATATGTTTTATGTATTTGTGTATAATATATATATAAAAGTAAAATTCCTGTTTTTTTTTTCTTGTCTGTATTCTGCCATCTGACAAACTCGATCTGAGGTAGTCTGTGTGAGGAGCATTATGAGTAGAGCCTGGCTCGAGAGTTTGGAGAGCACAAGCTGGAAAATATTGGCTGAGTCAGTTCCGAACCCACCGTCAAGGATTGGTGAAGATGAACAACACAGATGGAACGTTTATGGTAAGACATAACTTTTTTTTATGCCTAAGGTGGTATCTGATGTGACATTTAATCAGGCTATCCATCTTCCCAACTTATTTCCTAACCCTCAGGATAGGGGGAAAAGGATCCTTCATTCACTGGATGTACACAGACAACTTAGATACTATCTGGATAGGACCAAGTCTCTCAAAGACTGACCAGCAGCTGGTCAGCTTCGCCCCAGGGGCAGTGGGGAAACCTCAAGCAGACCATTTCAAAATGGATATCCCACTGTATTCAATTCTGTTACCACTCCCATGGAAAAAATACTTCCCAAGCCTGTCTGAAGCCATTCCACTAGGGCAGCATCTACTTCCACTGCTTTCCTCAGGGCCGTTCCTAACAAGGACATCCTAGAAGCTGCCACTTGGACTTCTGTTCGCACCTTCACCAAACACTGCCAGTTGCCTGTTTACTCCAAATTCTGGGCAGGCTTTGGCTCTGCAGTCCTGCAGGACATGCTAGTTTCCACTTGGAGCAGTGCAAGCCTGTTCTATTCCTTCCTTCCTGCCTTCCACCCTACCTTCAACTTTGGCAATCTTCCCACAAGTGATAACTGCAACAGGGAAACGCAAAGAACATAGTACAATTGTGTACACTTACCATAAATGCAGATGTTGAAGTGTATTCACTGTTGTAGTCCTGTTTTCCCTCCCTCCTTCCCCCTCTGTTCCTTTCTCCGTTTCCTTCATGCCAATTTACACCTATGGGCATCCACCAGTTTGGCCTTCCTCAAGCCTTCTGGGCAGGGCTGCTATAGGTTGGGGCAAGAAAAACTGATGTAATGGTGTCTGCTGCCTTGCTTTATTCCTCCTGGTGACCTGCAGCTGATGTAGGAGGTATACTCTTTACTCTGGTATTCGGGGCCGGCTGAGGGCTACCCAGCAGGGATAACCCACAAGTGATGACTGCAACAGTGAATACACTCTAGCATCTACATTTATGGAAAATGTACGCAACTGCATTGTCCTTTCCACTTCTCCTTAGCTCAGCCTCCTTTTATCCAGGCTCCCTGGGAGGACCATATTTCTCTCTTGTTTGACTGATTCTTACAAGGCAAATGGGTTTGGAGGAGGTCCTTCTTGAGGAGGTTGAAACCAAATACTAACTTTATATCAGGCGATGTTGACATCTGAAGGAAGGTGGCCTCAGCCCGATTTTGGGTGTGGGGGGTGGGGCTTATCCCTGAGAAGTCAAGCCAAACATCAAACTTTAGCCTGTTGCTGAGATTTCTTTAGCTAACAGACTTGAACATCTGTTATGACTTACCTTGTGCAACTGAATTTTGTCCTTGTGGCAGACATCATTGGTAGAGTGATCAGCATTTTCCCTTTATTGGCTTTGCAGTAGAACTGAAGCAGTGTTAATGTCGTCTATCTCTGCTGTGTTTTCTGCTGCTCCTTCCATTTCAGATGGTGCCGTGTTTCACCTCCTCACTTACCTGTATGCTGTACCGATAGCTTGTTGGACTATTTTAACACCTTGGACAAAGCTAAGTGCTCCATCTTATTAATTCTACAAATAACTTAATTTTTGTAGTGTTTTTTTCTAGATAGTAGTGTGCCTTTTCTAGATAGTAGTGTGCCTTTTCTTAGTAAGGATATGTTTCGGATCCCTTATTCTGTTTCAGCTCTTTTTCCTTCCTGCCTTCAATCAGATTTTTTTCACGCAGTTGGGTCGCAAAAAAAAAAAAAAAACATTTCTAGATAGATGTCTTTCTTGTATCATAACTGCTTGCTTAATTGTTATCACTCTTACAGTTTTTGACCGTCTGGATTCTGACTTGTGTGTGTGTTGGTGTTTAACATAGTTTGACCATGGAAAAGAAGAAAAGTTTAAAAAAAATGCACAAAATCCCCCAATATGCTCATAATCTTTGTGCGTAGTATGCTTGAGGATAGCACATTTGTCAGAAGTCTGTGACATTTGTTCTGTGTTTGGCCCTAGGACTTTACGGGTGTATATTAGAACTGCTAAAGCCCGTTTAAGCGAATACGTAAACGTCGACACATATTGTGCGAACCACTAGTACACCGAACGCCCAAAACCTCGAAATTCAAAATCTAGAACCAGCATAGTTGGTCAACCCCACCGCTCGCTACATACTACCCACCCAAACAAAATAAATAAACCACAAACATACACTAACCGAAACCCTACTTCTAACCCTACACTAATTCTTACATACATTACTATCTATGCACTTACCTTAACCCACACCCTAACCTTAAGGTCCGTAACTATTGCACACTTACCTTACAGATACCGCAGAAGGGCCAACTATGCCGATTTGAGATTTTGAATTGCGTGGTTTCGGGCATTCGATGTACTCGCGGTTCACGCAATATGTCAACGTTTATGTATTCACTTAAATGGGCTTTCGCGGTTCTAATATAGACCCGGACTTTACAGGATAAAAGGAATAAACTGATCATTAAGGAGCTTTTTGCCTTCAGAGACTTCCAAGAATAGGAAACCTCCTGAGAAATCCAAATCTAGAAACTCTAAGCCAAAAAAGAGAGAGACTGATGATTTGGGACCCTCCTTGGTACTGACTATGTCAAGACTTAGACTTCCCTATGGCAAGGACTCAATCTTACATTCCTCCACTGGATCTGGAGCTTCCAGACGCACTCCTCCTTGATACCTCTGTCAAATAACTAAACAAACTACAGACAAGAAAGAACCTACCTATATCTTTCTATTCTGCAGTTTCTTTTTTGTTGTGATCCTTCAGGTCTTACAGGAGTATGTCAGAAGTGGACTTGGAGACTCTGTGGAGTTGCCTGAAGACTAAGATCGAGATGGAAGTCTCGCCTTCCTCTTTGGCTCCAGAGAAGATTGGTGCAAGTCCTATGCCCCCACTATTAGCTCCTTTATCAGTTTGCATCTAGGCTGTGGTGGTCTTGGAACCTGTTCTCATCCTGGGGCCTGTTTCCTTGGTATTAACTGTGACTCCAGCCTTGGCACTCTGGGCATTGGATACACCACACTCTGGACTGAGGCAGTCACAAGACCAGGGATTCGACATCAAGGGTTCATGTCCATGTTCGGAGTTGTCGCATACAATTCCATTGATATCAGAGAATTTGGCATTTGAGTCTTTTGTTCCAGTCGCCTACTTGAGGCTGTCCACCTTCTCTCCTTTGGGGATTCAGTCCTCTTCTCCAAGCATGCTTGCCCTCAGTGGAGGTTGGAATGGCCTTCCAGGTGATTGAGAGGATGATTGCTTCCCCACATTGAGCACAAACACAGGCCTCCTTAGGACTGACTCTACCCCAGGATTTCCATTGTCTCTCTCCCCTCTTTCCTGTCAGGCATCCTTGGGTAAAGGAGCTACAGGCTCAAAACCACTGCTTCACAGCTAGCAGTCCTTCAACGACTCTGGTCATACCCATTCAGATGTACCGAGGAAAGAGGGCATACAACAGGAGGCGCATAGACTCCCTGTCAGAGTCTGTTATATTGGATACTGACTCAGATGATAGAGAGGGCTTCCCACAGTTCTCTCTCAAAGAATCCGCCTTTCATGAGATTTTGGAGATTATACAACAGAGAGGATCAAAATAGGTTTGTTTTGAATCCTATGGCACAACACCATCTACTACTTGGGTGTTCCCTCTGGCAGATAAGCTAATAGATCTGGCTGTAAGAAGGTTATGATAGGAACCAAACACTTGCAAAGTGGTGCAAAGTAAGCCAGTTTAAGATCCTTAAGCCACATGAGGACAGGCAGCACTGGGCAAAGTCTCCTTTGAAGATTCTGTCATAGTGGTAGCAGCAGCTAAGAAAGAGCTGACAGACTGTTCAGCTTTTATCCATTCTCCTAAGTCTCAGGTGATAGGTTTTGGAAGTGGCATATGCTTCAGGCACCTTCACCTTCAGGGCTTTAAACTAAGCCACCCATATGAATCACTTCCAGAGGGACTTGGCGTAGCAGGCCGTGTCTACTGTAAAAGCACCTTTAACATCTGATTCCAGGAAACCGCTGGAAGTGACCCTGGCAACCATATGTAATATCAAACCTCTTAATGTGCTTCATTCATAGTGTGGCAGATGGAGTGAGAAGGGCAGCTGAGGCCATTGTGGCTGTGAGACAGCATGCCTGGCTGCAGCTGTGTGATTTTTTCTGACCACTTCAGAGCATCCTTAACCAGCGATCCTTTGAATCCCAGATGGTTCATCTGTGAAAGAGAATGTGCAGACATCCAAACAAAATGGAATGTTTTCTTTGCCATTGGAGTGAAGTGTGAGGTCCCTTAAAGATTGTACAGCAGGAACCAAAAGAGGCCCAGGGCACTATGGTTTAGAAAATCCAAGTGTCTGCAGTTTTGAAGCACCTTCAGCAAGGGGTGGCCATGGCGGAGGCAGCTGCTTTAATGGATACAGACCCAGAGGCAGAGGTGGTCAAGGGCTGCCTGACTGCTCCCTTCTGGAGGTAGTTGGTTGTTTGTCCCTTTACTTAGATACATGGAAAACCATCTTGCAGGGCAAATGGGTAAAATGGATTATATCCAGAGGCTACTGTATATCCTTTTTCGTCACACCCCTAGAACTGAAACAGCCACTGCCAGATATCCTATCCAACCTGGAGGCAAAAGCAGCAAAAAGATTGTTTGCAAGCCAAAAGAACAATCCGGGAAGTCCCACAAGACCATAGTGGTTCAGATGTTTACTCTGGATTCTTTATGGTTGTGAAGTAAAATCAAAACCTTGGGTACTTACGCAAATATGTACAGAAAACCCAATTCCAAATAGTCGTGGTGCAGTTAATCTTACCCTGTCCAAAGGAGAAGGACTGATGTGCTTTGGTGTGTAGTTGTGAGGCAGTTACTGAAGGTCTTTCTCCTCCAGCTGGGAACCAGCCAATATCAATTTCCAGCCTCGCCCTTTTTTTCTCACTGCATGCAGCTTCCAGGGTGTTTACCAAGTGTATGGCTGATGTAGAAGCTTGTCAACATCTCCAGGGATTCAGAGTTTTCCTGTAATTCAAGCTAGTGACTCATCTCACTCTGTGCCTGTTTGTGGGAATTTCTATTAACATTCCGATGGCAAGCCTCCAACCAACACAGAGGATTCCCTTCATAGATTGTCATTTAGACACTATAAGGTCCATGGATGTTCACCATATTGATCACTGCTGCAGTAACCTTAGCTGTATGGGTTGTATCCTGCCAAGGATATAACAGCTGACCATCTTTCAAATCTTCAGGGTTTTCCACATGCCCAAATTGTCAGACAGCTCAAGCTGAGCTGACTTAAAAGACAAACTTGGGCAGCTAGCCCTTCAGAGCTTTATTGTCTCTGAGTATGCTTCTCTGAGGTTTTTGAAGATAGACTGTAGGCTTGTGCTTTTTCTTTGCTGGGAAAATTAATTCCCTGTGGGGAGAAAAATACTTCTATTTAATAATTTTAATTATTGAGTTTTTCCTCTTCAGGAAAATTGTTTTAAAGCTAAGAGTTTGTGTTTTAATAGGCTGTCATGCGACTACTGTACTTTTAAACGAGTGCTTTTTTTTTCCTGTCAGTTCAAAGGTTATTTAAAGCAACTGAAAACTTTTTTTTTCCTGTGGAGAAATTGTTTATATTAATTTATGGGACTGGCAAAATATTTGAAATTGCCTTTTACTGTGCTTGTTTGTGAAAACAAAAGTGACTTTTAAACGCTTCCATCATTTGCTCCTACCTTTCTTGGAGAGAAAGAGGCACCATTTTTGACTTAACTATGGATCAATGTCTTTCCCGTTGTTGCTGCTGCTTTTAGCCACAAAAAGACAAAGTTGAAGCGTATTGTCACATTTACGTGACTTGCCTTTTGCACCAAGTTATGTGGTGCATATGGGGCCGATAAAGCTCTTTAGCCGTTGGTGAACTTGTCATGTTTTCTTTAAGGAGGAAATCTCCTAGTAAAATTCCTTTTCCCTGTGCTGATGCTACTGTGGATTGTGTGATCTTCAGCCTGAGTGACATCAACTCAAGAAAAAAATGAAAAATGCGTTTGTAGCATATCTCTCAACCTCTTAGCACAAAAAATCTGTAACAAACCAAACATGATGGGGGAACAAAGCCCCAAAAATAGGGACAAATTTTAAATATTGCTCTCCTAAACTTGAAAAGTTACTAGAATAAATGTTTTTTGTTGCTATGCATTTTCTGAAAGATATGAAGTCTGGAGCTCCAATACCTGTCATTATGTAGTGAATTTCAGTCCTCAATGATTTGCCACAAAAATCTGGAAAACCACACATTTTATGAGGAACAGACCAAAAACATGAGGTCAAAATCTGGACAGTTGAGTGTTATGTTCCATAGAGTTTAATGGACGCATGCTGTACAGGTGCAGAGATGCGTCCATCAAACTCTATGGACCACTGCTTACATGATGTCACTGAGGAAAACTCGAAATTTATTTCATTTTGACTATGGCAAGATGCATTGCAGCGCATAACTCAACAAATGCCGCAGTGTAGTGATGATCTTCATATTTCACTGTTGTAGTTATCACATTTTGGTTATCTGCTTGCAGTAGCCCTCAGTCAGCCTGATTATCAAAGTCTTGGGTCCTGCGTCGGTTGCTGTCTAATCTTCCATGACGTCAGGTCGTCAGGGGTGTAAAGCATGCAGCCGATGCTATTACATCAGTCTTTCTTGCCGTGCGGTGCCCAAAGCAGAAGCAGTTTGCAAGTGCCGGTCGTCTAACTCCTGAATTTTTCGTTTTTGAGTTTCAGAACCGAAGTCTTCAACTAAAGCTAAGTACCCCATTGGGGAAACTTTTTCATGCGCTTTACCGATGTCAGTAAAAGTTAATAATTGCATTTCTTGTGGAAAGCAAATACCTCATAAAGATTTTAATTCGTACTGTATTCCTTGCCTAGGCCCTGACCATGACGTAGCTCGCTGTCGGTTTTGTGCCTTATTTAACCAATGAACTATCCATCGTCAGTATATTTACGCTTCTAAATATTTCAGTTCTTGGTTCAATTATCCAGATATGTCGTCGGCAAGCCATCCAAGTACTGGCATTCCGATAAAATGCAAAAGATAGACAGAAACAGGCCGCCTAGGTCCAAAGCTGCCAACTGGCTTTTCCTAAGCCAGTCGCCCATTCGCCGGTACTCGGTGAGGCACTTTTGCAGCCCCTGATGCCCACTACTTCTGATTCGCAGGCCTCTACTGAGACCCATTCGGAGTCCGGTATGCCACGAGATGCTTCAACTGTGGAACCTGGGATGTCTCTACCTTGGATGAGTCTGGAGCCGCTGTGCAGGCACCGGCTTCTGAGGGTGTATTCAGGCCTATGGACTTGCATATTAAACAGATGCCACCTTCTTCTTTAAGGCCTAAAGCTCGAACCATGCCTAGAAAACCAACGCCCAGACCGCATGCTCAGGCCTCTATGCCTAAAAAACAAATAAGAATGGCTGAAGACCTTATAACTTTAATCAGGGAAAGCCAACCATCCCCTTCTAAGAGACCTAGGACTGAATTTGCTTATGAATCTTCTGACCAGGATTCTGAAATGTCTGTTTTCTTCTGTGATCTGGATGTACCTTTATCTGCTTATGAGGATTCTGATGCAGAGGACTCTTTTCCCTCTGCTTCCCCTCCAGAGGATTTCTCTTTTGGTGAAACGTTGCATACTCTTAGGGAGCATTTCCGCTGGGAAAGCCAGGATTACTCTGATTCAAAAAAGAGGCTTAGGGACTACTTACTCCTGCCTCAACACAGGCCTTTAGCTATCCCTCCTGTACTAGACATTGTTGATGCCTTTTCGGAATTTAGTTTGGCCCCTGATACTTTGCCTCCTGCTCACAGAAAACCTGATGGATATTACAGGGTTCCTGATTCTCACCAGTTCTTTTTTAAAGCTCCTAATGCAGATCCTGAGACAATTTCACAGGGACCCAAGGGCATTAAGGCTACTACTGCCAAAACTCCTACCCCTTCTGATAGAGACTCCAGGGCACTAAATAGATGAGGTAAGAAGGTATACACTTCTGCAGCCTTGGCCATTAGAGCCTTAAACTGTCAGTTTCATATGTTAAAGTATCAGCAACATATTATTGGATTGCTTAAACAGAAAATGATGTTGATTCCTGACTGTGCTGAAAATAAAAATTTACAGGATTTAATGCATTCTGCTGAACAGGTTGGAAAACATACTTTGCAATGTGGGTTTGATTCATTAGAGACCTCTTGCAGGGCTGCTGTCACTGGGTCTGTACTTAGAAGGCATGCTTGGCTTAAGGAACAGTCTTTGCCAGATCATGTTAAAGCTAAATTGTTGGATGCTCCCATAAATTATGACTGCCTGTTTGGCAACAAAGCAGAAGTAGTTCTTAAAAAGATGAAGGAAAAAGCGTAATCTATTCAAACTGTTAAAGATTTCCTTCAAGTTCAGCCTCCAAGATTTAGTAGGCTTTGGCCCTCTAAGAATTGGTCCTTTCCTGCCTCTTCCAGGCCTTCTCAACCCAAACCCAGAACCAGCAGAAACCCCAGGTTTTAGTCCCAGGGTACGCACAAGACTAAGCAGTGGGGGGTTTCCGCTTAGTAGTAAGACCCCCTCCCCCATGGAAAGCTGTCTCAATGACTTGACTTTAAAACTACCAAGCACTTCTCAACTGACTGCTCCTTTAGGGGGAAAGATTTCTCTGCAGGCCAAAAACTGGGAACTCATTACCCAGGACAAATGGATTTTAAATATAGTTTCCCAAGGATACAGATTCCACTTCCACATGTTACCAACCCCAAACGGTTGGCCAGATCTACACCCAAATCAATGGGCAGAGGCTCAAAAACAAGTACTCTCTCTCTCTCTTAAGCATAAAGGCTATTCAAACTGTACCAGAAGAGGAAAAGGGACAAGGTTTTTATTCAAGACTTTTCCTGGTACTCAGAAAAGACCGTTCATGGCATCCTGTCCTGGACCTTTCTACCTTAAACACTTTTTTGGTGATTACAAAATTCAAGATGCTAACTTTTCACAAGCTACTTCCTATGCTAGGCAAAGATGCCTTGTTGGCAGCACTGGATTTAAAGGAAGCCTACCTGCATATCCCAATCAGGGAATCTTGCAGAAGATACCTACTCTTCAAAGCAGGCTACATGTACTGTCAGTTCTCTGCACTGCCCTTTGGCTTATCTACTGCTGTCAGGGTATTCACAAAGTGCCTAGCGCCTGTCATTGCATTTTGCAGGCAAAGAAAAATTCAAATATACCCATACCTGGATGATTGTCTAATTCAGGCAGAAAGCCAGGACATACTTTTGAATCATCTGGCATTTGCACAAAACGTGCTAACTTGGGTGGGGTACACCATAAATGGAAAGAAGTCACATCTGGTACCCTGTCAACAAATTGTATTCCTGGTAGCAAGCTTGAACACAACTTCCCAGATGGCTTTCCTCACGCCAGAGAAACAAACTCATTTGACAACTTACTTCAAACTAGTGGCCACAAAGAACCTGCTATCTGCAAGGCAAATACTGCAAGCCTTGGGGTTCATGGCCTCCTGCATTCTACTAATTCCATATGCAAGACTGCATGTGCGGAAACTAGAGTGGTATCTAAAAAGCCATCTGGTGTCAACATTCTCAGGATCTAGAAGCAATGATTCCTATCATACATTGCCTATGGCTGGAATTTCTTTGATGGGCCTGCCACCAAAACAAGGGGCTGCCATTCACTCTACCCCCTGCCTCCCAAACCCTAACAACAGACGCATCAGACTATGCATGGGGGGCTCACTTGGCAGGGAAGTGCATTTAGGGCAAATGGAACGAAAGTCAAATGCACCTGCATATCAATCAAAAAGAAATGTTAGCTATACAGAATGCTCTGACAGCCTTCAAGGACCACATTCTTCCAGGACAATTAATGGTAAAGACCGACAACACCACTGTTATGTGGTACATAAACAAGCAGGGGGGAACCCACTCATACCCTCTCTGCTAACTAGCCATGGCTCTGGAAAACAGACTTGAGCTACCAAGTACACCTACAGGCTCAGTTCCTGCCCGGAAACCTAAACACACTGGCAGACGATCTAAGCAGAAATCTCATGGACCCACACGAGTGGAAACTGGAACCAGACATTCAACATGTTGATAAACAAATGGGGGGAGCCCACATATAGACCTGTTTGCCTCCCCCCAGAACTGCCAATTGGACAAATTCTGCAGAAGGACTCCCCACAAACAAGCTTGGAAATTGGATGCCCTGTCCTTCACCTGGAAAAATCTATCAGTTTATGCCTTTCCTCCTCTGCCTCTTCTCACCAAGGTACTACTAAATATCAAACGGGTTAAACCAAGGATGATACTGATTGCACTAGAATGGCCACGCCAACACTGGTACCCCCTCTTAAGCAGTGTGTCACTGCTGGATCCATGGCACCTGCCCCAGATCCTACCCTGCTGTCCCAGGAAGAGGGCCAGATTCTGCACCCTCATCTTCAAACCCTCAACCTGGCAGCCTGGCTAACTACCTGAGCTCTCTGTTACCAGCCCTCAGTAAACAAGTGTTGGATGTCATTCTAGAGGCAAGGAGGCCTAGTACTAGAAAATGTTATGCTGAAAAATGGAAAAGATTCTTTTCTTGGAACCAAGCTCAGGGGATGGGGACAGCAGCACCCAATTTACCTCAGATGCTTCAATACTTAACTGAGATGCTTCACAATGGTCTTTCCTTTTCCTCCATCAAAATTCTCAGTCATTTCAGCTCATTACAACACAGTACCACCCCTTTTCTCTCATCCACTGCTCAAGCAGTTCCTCAGAGGGGCCAAGAACTTAAGACCACCTAGGAGAGCCCCAACTCCAGCCTGGGACCTTAACTTTGTATTGGAAAAACTCACTCTGCCTCCTTTTGAGAGAGCTGCAAGTGCAGAGTTGAAATTCCTTTCTTGGAAAACAGCCTTCCTTTTAGCCATCACTTCAGCAAGAAGGGTGTCTGAATTACAGGCCCTTATGGCAGTGGAGCCTTTCATCATCTTACATGCGGACAGGGTGTCCCTCAGGACCAGTCCCGCCTTCATGCCCAAGGTAGTATCCAGTGTGGCTCTTAATCAGTCCTTTCATTTGCCAACCTTCTTTGCTAATCCACAGAACAAAGGGGAATGGATACTGCACTCAGATGTGCACAGACAACTTAGATTTTACTTGGACAGGACTAAACCTCAAAGGAAATCTGAACTGCTGGTGGCAGTTGCGGCAGGGGCAGAGGGGGAAGGCTATTTCAAAGCAAGCCATTTCTAAATGGATAGGCCTTTGCATTCATTTCTGCTATAAGCACTATGGAAAAATCTATCCCACAGGAAATTAGACCACATTCAACCAGGGCTACATCTACCTCTAAAGCCTTTCTCAGAGGTGTCCCTACCAGGGACATCCAAGAAGCTGCTACATGGAGTTCTATACATACTTTCACCAAGCATTACCATTTGCCAATTTTCTCTAAATCCAGAGCTGGCTTTGCCACTGCAGTCTTGCAGGGCCTTATAGCTGGTCCTAATGCTATCTAAATTCCTCCTCCCATCCTTAGCTTTGGGAATCTACCCAAATGTGTTGACTGCAACAGTGGAACATTAAGAACATAGTACAGTTGTGTACACTTAAATAAATGTAGATGTTCGAGTGTATTCACTGTTGCAGTCCTGGTTACCCTCCCTCCATCCCCCTGACTTCTTTTGGCTATACCTCTATTCTCCTTTACTATGCTTAAAATCTTTTTAGTGTATTTGCTTTTTTGTTGGAGGGTATAACCTTGTATATATACATTTAATTGCTTCCCATTAGGGGGGCACCTGACATCTGTGGCAAGAAAACCTGATGTAATGGCGTCGGCTGCATGCTTTGTACCCCTGACTACCTGACGTCACGGAAGATGAGACAGCAACCGACACAGGACCCAAGATTTTGATAATCAGGCCGACTGAGGGCTACTGCAAGCAGATAACCCAAATGTAATGACTGCTACAGTGAATACACGCGAACATCTACATTTATGGTAAGTATACACAACTGTACTTTTCTTCTTGTGAGGAAAATCTGCTTTAAATAATTTTATTTCTTCAAGTCACTACTTATTGCATACAGTGTGTGAGTAACTCTGGTGATCACCTCTTCCAGGGCTATGAAAACTGGTACTGATGTTCATGTTTCACTGTTGCAGTCGTTACATTTGGGTAATCTGCTGGCAGGTTGCCCTCAGTCGGCCTGATTAACAAAGTCTTGGGTCCTCCGTCGGTTACTGTCCCTTCTTCCATGACGGGAGGTCATCAGGGGTATAAAACATGCAGCCAACACCATTACTTCAGTCTTTCTTGCCGTGCGGTGCCCAAAGCAGAAGCAGTTTGCAAGTGCTGATCGGCTGACTCCTTTAATTTTCGTTTTCGAGTTTCAGAACCGAAGTCTTCAACTTTAAGCTAAGTACCCCATTGGGGAAACTTTTTCTTGCTCCTTACCGATGTCAGTAAAAGTTAATAATTGCATTACTTGTGGAAAGCAAATACCTCATAAAGATTTTAATTCGTACTGTATTCCTTGCCTTGGCCCTGACCACAACGTACCTTGTTGTCGGTTTTGTGCTTTATTTAATCAGCGCACTATCCATCGTCAGTATATTTTTGCCTCTAAATATTTCGGTTCTCAGTTTAGTTATCTGGAAATGTCGTCTGTTAGCCATCTGACTACCAGGATTCTGAAAAAACGCAAAGATAAAGACAGAGACAGGCTGCTGAGGTCCAAAACTGCCGACGACGCTTTTCCTAAGCCAGTCGCCAGTTCACCGATACTCAGTGAGGTGGTTTCGCAGCCCCTGATACCTGCTACGTCTGATTCGCAGGCCTCTACTGAGATCCATTTGGAGTCCGGTATGCCGTGAGATACTTTAACTATGGAACCCGTGGATGTCTCTACCTTGGATGGGTCCGGAGCTGCTGTGCAGGCACCGGCTTCTGAGGGTGTATTCGGGCCTACAGACTTGCATATTACATAGACTCCGCCTTCATTACTAAGGCCTAAATGTCGATCCATGTCTAAAACAAATGACGCCCAGGCCACATGCTCAGGCCCCTGTGCCTAAAAAGAAATGATAAAAATGGCTGAGGATCTAATAACTCTAATCAGGGGTGGTCAACCACCCCCCTCCCCTCCAAGAGACCTAGGGCTGAGCTTGATTATGAATCTTCTGATCAGGATTCTGTTTCTTCTGATGCCCTGGATTTATCCTTACCTACTTATAAGGATTCTGATGCAGATGATTCTATTCCCTCTATGAGGATTTTTCTTTTGGGGAAACTTTACATGTTTTAAGGGAGCATTTCCACTGGGAAAGCCAGGAATTTTCTAATAAAAAAAGAGGCTTAGGGATTTCCTCCTTCATCAGCATACGCCTTTGGCTATACCTCCTGTACTAGACATTGTTGATGTGTTCTCGGAATCCAGTTTGGCCCCTGATTCCCTGCCTCCGGCTCCTAGTAAACCTGACAGATACTACAGGGTTCCTGACTCCCACAAGTTCCTTTTCAAAAATCTTGTTGCAGATCCAGAGACTATATTTCTCAGGGGCCCAAGGGCATTAAGGCTACTACTGCTAAAAATCCTACCCCTTCTGATAGAGACTCCAGGGCGCTGGATAGATGGGGTAAGAAGGTTTATACTTCTGCAGCCTTGACAATCAGAGCTTTAAACTGCCAATTTCATATGTTAAAATATCAACAGCATATTATTGGACTGCTTAAACAGAAAATGATGTTGATTCCTGATTATGTGGAAAATAAAGATTTACAGGATTTATTGCATTCTGCTGAACAAGTTGGAAAATATACTTTGCAATGTGGTTTTGACTCTTTAGAGGCCTCTTGCAGGGCTGCTGTTACTGGGTCTGTGCTTAGAAGGCATGCTTGGCTTAAGGAGCAATCTTTGCTTGATCAGGTTAAAGCTAAATTGTTGGATGCTCCTTTAAATCAGGACTGCCTGTTTGGCAACAAGGCTGGAGACATTCTTTAAAAGATGGAAGATAAAGCTAAATCTATGCAAACTGTTAAAGATTTTTTACAAGTGCAACCTCCAAGATTTAGTAGGCACTGGCCTAATAAGAATTGGTCCTTTCCAGTCCCTTCCAGGTCCTTTCAAGCCAAACACAGACACAGCAAAAACCCCAGGTTTCAGTCCCAGGAGACTCTCAGAACTAAGCAGTGGGGGGGCCTCCACTTCCAAATCTGGAAATAAGACACCCCCTATGATAAACAGTCTCAATGACTTTCTTTTAAAATTCCCAAGCACTTATCTTTTGACCGCCCCTTTGGAGGGAAAGATTGCTCTTCATGCAGAGAACTGGGAACTCATAACCCAGGACAAATGGGTTTTAAATATAGTGTCCCATGGATACAGATTTCATTTCCACACGTTACCAACACCAAACGGGTGGCCAGACCTGCCCCCCCAAATCAGTGGGCAGAGACTCGAAAAAAAGTAGTTTCCCTCTTAAGCATGGGGGCTATTCAACTGGTACAAGAAGAGGAAAAGGGACAAAGTTTCTACTCCAGACTGTTTCTGGTACCCAGAAAAGGCACATCATGGCATCCAATCCTGGACCTGTCTACTCTAAACACCTTTCTGGAGATTCCAAAATTCAAGATGCTGACTCTTCACCAATTACTTCCTATGCTAGGCAAAGACGCCTGGTTGGCAACACTAGATTTAAAAGAAGCATACCTGCACATCCCAATCAGGGAATCTTGCGGAAGATACCTATGCTTCAAAGCAGGCTACTCACATTCATTTCTCTGCACTGCTCTTTGGCTTGTCTACTGTGCCCAGGGAATTCACAAAGTGCCTGGCTACAGTTATTGCATTTTGCAGGCAAAGAAATATTCAAATGTCCATACCTGGACAATTGTCTAATTCAGGCAGAATACCAGGGCATACTTAATCATCTGGCGTTTGTAAAAAGGGTTCTAACTTGTCTGGGGTACACCATAAACAAAAAGAAATCACAAGTGGTACCCCGTCAACAAATTACATTCCTGGGTGCAAGCTTGAATACAACTGCCCAGATGGCTTTCCTTACACCAGAAAAGCAAATTCATTTGGTAACCTACTTCAAACAAGTGGCCAGAAAAACCCTGCTATCTGCAAGACAAATACTGCAAGCTGTGGGGTTCATGGCCTCCTGCATTATTCTAATTCCATATGCAAGACTGCATATGAGGAAACTACAGTGGTATCTAAAAAGTCTATGGAGTCAACTTTATCACAGCCTGGAAACAATGATTCCTATCATACGTTGCCTACACTTGGAGTTCCTTTGGTGGGCAGAGGCCTGCCAACAAAACAAGCGACTACCATTCACACTACACACCTGCCGCCCAAACCCTAACTACAGACGCATCAGACTATGCATGGGGGGCTCACCTGGCAGGGAAGTGCGTTCAGGGCAAATGGAACCCAAATCAAATGCACCTACATATCAATCAAAAAGAAATGTTAGCTGTACAGAATGCTCCGACAGCCTTCACGGACTACATTGTTCCAGGACAACTAATGGTAAAGACGGACAACACCATGGTTATGTGGTACATAAACAAGCAGGGGGGTACACATTCCTACCCCCTCTGCAGACTAGCCATGGCATTGTGGAACACAGCCTTGAGCTACCAAGTGCACCTACAAGCTCAATTACTGCCAGGAAAATTGAATACACTGGCAGATGGACTAAGCAGAAACCTCGTGGACCCACACGAGTGGAAACTGGACCCAAGGATGTTCAACATATTGACAAGCGAATGGGGGAGCCCAGACATAGATCTATTTGCCTCCCCCCAGAACTACAAGTTGGACAAGTTTTGCACAAGGACTCCCCACAAACAAACCTGGAAAGTGGATGCTGTGTCCTTCAGCTGGAAAAACCTATCAGTCTACGCCTTCCCCCCGCTGCCTCTGCTCTAGAAAGTTTTTCTAAAAGTCAAACAGGACAAACCAAGAATGATCTTGATTGCTCCAGACTGGCTGCGCCAACACTGGGTACCCTCTCCTGCTCCTGCGCAGTGTGTCGAAGTTATCTCCATGGCATCTGCCTCAGAACCCTTCCCTGCTGTCTCAGCAGGGGAACCAAATTCTGCACCCTCAGCTTCCAACCTTGAACCTTGCAGCCTGGCTAATCACTTAAATTCACCCTCATCATCCCTAAGCAAACCTGTGATAGATGTCATCTTGGAGGCAAGGAGACCTAGTACTAGAAAATCTTATGCTGACAAATAGAAAAGATTCTGTGCCTGGAACCAATCTCAAGGGATGAGCACAGCAGCGCCCAATTTACCTCTGATTTTGCAATATTTAACTGAGATGCTTCACAAGGGCCTGTCTTTTTCCTTCATTAAAATCCACACCTCGGCTATTTCAGCTCATTATAACACAGAACCCTCCCCTCTTCTCAAGCAGTATTTCAGAGGGGCAAAAAACTTTAGACCACCCAGGAGAGCTCCAACCCCTGCCTGGGACCTTACCTTTGTTTTGCAGAAACTCACTCTACCTCCTTTCGAGCCAGCTGCAACTGCAGACTTAAAATTTCTTTCTTGGAAAACAGCCTTCCTTTTAGCAATCACTTCATCTAGAAGGATATCTGAATTACAGGCCCTTATGGCAGTGGAGCCTTTCATCATCTTTCATGCAGACAGGGTATCACTCAGGACCAATCCATCCTTCATGCCCAAGGTGATATCCAGTGTGGCTTTTAATCAGTCCATTCATTTGCCAAACTTCTTTCCCAATCCACAGAACAAAGGGGAACGGATTCCGCATTCCTTGGATGTGTGCAAACAACTTAGATTCTACTTGAGCAGGACTAAACCTCGAAGAAAATCTGAACTGCTGGGGCAGGGGGAAGGCTATTTCAAAGCAAACCATTTCTAAATGGATAAGCCATTGCATTCATTTCTGCTATAAACACCATGGACAACCTGTCCCCCAGGGGATCATATCTCACTCCACCAGGGCTGCATCTACTTCTGCAGCCTTTCTCAGAGGTGTTCCTACCAGGGACATCCTAGAAGTTGCTACCTGCAGCTCTGTACATACTTTCACCAAGCATGATCATTTACCAATTTTCTCTAAACCCAGAGCTGGCTTTGCCACTGCTGTCTTGCAGGGCCTTATAGCTGGCCCTAATGCTGTATAAACCCCTCCTCCCAACCATAGCTTTGGGAATCTACCCAAATGTAATGATTGCAACAGTGAAACATGAAGAACATAGTACAGCTGTGTACACTTACCATAAATGTAGATGTTAGTGTATTCACTGTTACAGTCCTGGTTACCCTCCCTCCAGCCCCCTAACATTGTCTGTCTATACCTCTACTTTCCTTTATTATGCTTAAAAGCCTTTTTTTGTGTATTTGATTTTTGTTGGAGGTATATCTTTGTGTTTTTGTTTATTTGCTCCCCATTAGGGGGGGCACCTCACATCTGGGGCAAGAAAAACTGATGTAATGGCGTCGGCTGTATGTTTTTTACCCCTGACGTCATGGAAGAAGGGACAGCAACTGACGCAGGACCCAAAACTTTGTTAATCAGGCTGACTGAGGGCAACTTGCCAGCAGATTACCCAAATGTAATGACTGCAACAGAGAATACACTCTTAACATCTACATTTATGGTAAGTGTACACAACTGTACTTTTTGAGGAGCCTTGCATTGCTGTGTTCTCAGAACTTTCCAGATGATAAAAATAAGACTTTAAATTCTCTTTTGAATGGGTATTTAGAGTTTGGCCCCTCTGCTGCAGAAGTGACCAAAAAAGTGATACCGAGAATCTCAAGATTTTTCAATCCTCATTTTCCAAATTTTTCAAGGAATTCTACAACTGTTCATCCAATTTTGGTAAGAAACAAAATAAACTATCCTTAACAAAATGCAGGTAAACAGACCTTGAAGAAGAAATGGCAATGGGGGGGTTCCAGGAAGTATTCTGGGAACTCCCAAAACCAGAGACAGTCCAATAAGTCAGAATGACTATAAGAATCCCACGCGTGCAAACACACACACGCGCAGCCCCCTTTTTTTCTTTCAGAAAGTCTGAATATCCACTTTTCTCTTTGGCAACCGATTGTTTCAGACAAATTGGTTATGAAAATCATTCATTAAGGTTACAGATGGCAGTGGGAGGAAATTCCTCCTTTTCCGGGGGTCATTCCTCATCCTCCAAATCAGACTCTTTTGTTTACACCTGTTCTTCATCACATTGTCCAAGGGAGTGATGGAACCAGTTCTTCCTTTTTTTATTCAAGGATGTTCCTCGTGTCAAAGAAGAAAATCCTTGGAGGCCATTCTGGATCTTTTTTTTCCTGAACCTGTTTGTGATCGTACCCAAATTCATAATGATGTCATGTCACAACCTGTTAGCTCTTCTTTCTCATTCAAGTTTCCTGGTAACAATAGATTGAAATGATGCTTATCCCTATTCATCCAGACTTCAGGCATTTCTTAATGTTTCCATTCTCTGGCTTACTCTTTGGAATATCCACTGCACCAAGAGTGTTCAAAAAGTATCTGGCTCCGGTTACAGCTCATTGCAGGCTACATAATATCAACATATTTCAATATTTAGATTTCTTGCTTTGCCTTGCAGAGTCTTTTTCAAAGCGTCAGGAATCTGTCTTGGGTGAGAGATCTCTTGCACAAGCTACAACATTCAAAAGTCTTTCTTGACTTGTTCTCACAGGATTGTATTTCTGGAATGTCACTTAGTCATCACAGTTCAAAGAGCTTTTCTTCCACAGTATAAATAGGTCTATGTCTAGATCTGTTTCCAAGCTTTTCCCAATTCAGTTACTGCAGTAGAATACCTCAAAAGTTTGGGTTTCATGGCTTCTGTGATTTCTCATGGTACCCTGGCAAGGCTTCATATGAGAATGATACAGTGGTATCTGAAGCCTTTGGTCCCAGCACCAACACCCTTTGTCTTTTTAGATCCCAGTGCTGGTGTTTGCAAAAAGAGAAATCACTTGGGAGGAAGTAAATCTCCCCAAATCCAGGTCTTTCCTTCTCACTCCTGTTCAAAACCAGTTAGTCCCCACAGTCACCTTGGACTTTGCTTGGGGAGCAGTTTCAGGAGGGATAAAAGTGCAAGGTGTGTGAGGCACCAAGGGCAGACACAGATGCATAAATATAAAAGGGATGCTTACCCTGATCAATGCATTGCACTCCCTGAATCGTATTTGGTCTCTGGGACCTCTTCAAGTTGTTAAGACAATACTACAATCATGTGGTACATCAACAAGCAAGGGGGACCTGGCTTGTTACCCCCCTCTGCAGATTGGACATGTTAGGTTGGGATGTAGCTTCACAGCACAGTCTCACTCTTCTTGCATCTTACATTTCATCAGAGCAAAGTTGCGTGGCTGGGCAGGACCCTCATAAATGGAAACTAGATCATGGGGTCTTCCAAGATTTGACCTATCTGTAGAGAATTCATCAAGTAGAACTATTTTCGTCCCGTCTGAATAATCAACTGGCAAGATTCTGCTCCCAGAACTCTATGCAAAAAGGTCTGGAAGACAAATGCATTTTCTTTTCCTTAGATAGGAATGTTCCTGTATGCTTTTCCAACATTTCCACTTAATGTCCAGGGTACTTCTGAAGATTCAGAAGGAATTCCACAAGAATCATTATGGTCACTCACTTCTGGCCCAGTCAGCCATGGTTCGCCTTCCTTTTGGAAATTGCCAGGGGCAATTACTACAAGCATCCTCACAGACTGAATCTACTGACAAGAACAGGGTTGTTTCATACACCTTGACACCAGTCAACTTCAGTTAACTGCCTGGATGATGGGGTCTTGACTCATTTTATGCACCTGTTTACTGAGAATGAACAGCAGGTACCAATGGAGGCAAGAAAGCCTGCTTTAGCTAATGCAAAAGGTTTTCTACTTGGTACCAACTACGTAACCAGCACACATTCAGGGGTAGCTGTTATCTGGTTTTACAGTATTTGTGTGAGTTGTTATAGTAAGGATATTTCATGTGTGCCCATGGATTGTCCTTTTTCAGTGGATTCTTATGTCAAAATGTTTATGGAAGTGGGTTTTGCATAAGAGGCTTCCAAGAAAACTGGACATCCAGCCTTGGGATCTTAATTTTGTGTTAGAGAAGCTAAAATTTGTTCCATTTAAGGCAGCTAACCTGGCTGACTTGAGGTTCTTAACAAGGAAAACAGTTACTGATTGCTGTGACCTCTGCAAGAAGGGTATCTAAGTTGCAAGCTCTTATGGAGAGTCAAATCTGTCTCATTTTCCACAAGGACAAGGTTTATTTGAGAAACTAATTCTCCTCTTTTATGCTTAAAGTGGTATCCAAATAGCCAAACTGTCCATTTCCCCATTTTATTTCCTGAATTCAAAAATAAGGGAGAAAATATACTCCATACCTTGCATGTCCACAGGTAACTCTGGTACTAGTTTGACATAACTAAGTCTTTCCGATGTTGGGATCAATTGTTCATTTTTTATGAAGGAACAACCTGTGTTAAAACAAACTGTCCAAATGGTTGTCCTTTTGTTGTACTCACCACAGCAAAACTATTCCTGGCAGGGTCAAGGACTAGTCTACCATGTATTTGGTTTCATCTATGACTTTTTGGAAGGGGTTGGATTCTAGAAATATTCTAGAAGCTGTAACTTGGTACTCTGTAAATACTTTTACAAAGCACTATAACAGATTCCTTTTTTAGGTCTAGATCAGGCTTTGTAAGGACCCTTCTCCAGGGACTCTTGAACTCTTCTCCTTCCACCCCTCAAATGTATTCTAGGGTAATCTACCCATATTGCTAAGCCTATTGCAGCAGTGATAGATATGATGAACATAGTACAGTTTTATAAGAAACTTACCATAACCGTAGATGTTTGAATGATCACTGATGCAGTAGCTGCTCACTTCCTCCATCACTCTTTTATGTTTTGGTGGGGTGTTTATGCCACAGTGTGCCTATTTATTTATTTTGTTTTTTCTAGCATTGTCCTTTAAGGGCTAAGCCACCCTCTATCTGTTGGCAGTAAAGCTCTGAAGAGCTTGGCACCCAGACTTGTATTTTAGTCAGCTCAGCTCAAGCTTCAGGTCAGTTTGAGTGAGTGGAAGGTGTCCAGAAGCTTTGGATGCTGGTCAGCTGTTATATCCTTTGCAGGATCTAGCAATATAGCTATGGTTACTGCAGTAGTAATCATTCAGACATCTGCTGCTATGAAAGTTAAGTAGACAATCGTACTTTTGCCTCTTGCCAGATTGGATCTTGACTTTGAGGTGGGCAGTGCTAACTCTTCTTTAGGCTGCATCCCTACTGGTACTCAGAGATTTGAGACTAATGGCATCTTCAGTACTAATGGTGCAGTTTGCATGTTATTGTATTAGAATAGTCCAGTGGCTGCTGCGTGCCCAGTGGTCTCAGCTCCTGCATCCTCCTTCCAAGATGATACCGATACCTTTTGCAGGAGCCACTTATGGTGGTGCCTAAACTCCCTTTCATTCATTCTGGCAGACAATTTGCTTCTGCACCTCCTCCCCATGGTTGCAGTCATAACCACAGACGCCCCCTCCCTACGATGGGTGAGGCATTACAATGGTAGGATCCAAGGTCTATGGACTGACTGCCAGTGAGGCTGTCACTTGTATCAATGTCCTAGAGATGCACGGTGGTCCTCCAGGAATTTCAAGCTTACCACCCTCTGGGGGTGATCTCTCTTCAAACAATACAGTATGATAGTGGCTTAGTACAAAACAAGCAAGATGGAACAATATCCTACTCCTTATGTTAGGAAGCAGTGAGGGTTTGGCAATGGGCGGTGGCCTTGCAATGCTTTTTCAGAGCAGTATTTGTTCTGGGAGGCCTTAAATGCCTTGAGGACATGCTTAGCAGATTTCTCATGCCTCACAATGGTCCCACAATCCAGCAATAGCAAAGCAGAACTTCAGTCTGTGGGGCTTTCCCTGCTGCTATTTTTTTTTTTTGCCCCCTCACTCAACACCTAATGCAACAGCTACTTTGCTATGATCCATCTTCAGGGACAGTCACTGACAGATGGTCTTAACATAGCAATGGTATCCTTTATGCTTTCCTACCCTTACCATTGATTCCCAGATTCTTGCAGAAAGCAGTTTGATGCATGGTCTCTGTCATCCTCATAGTTCCCTTCTGGCTCATACAGATGTGGTTTCTTTCTCCTTCTTTGGCCATATCTCTGGGAACCTCCATGAATATCATGAGTATTAGATCCAGTATAGAATGTTCTTTTCACATCCCTCCAGGAAGTCTCCTGGATCTTTACAACCTGAAGTTACCCCCATGCTTTCTCCATTCTCTGTAATGGCTAGTAATGCATCCCTCTGTTCTGAGGTGATCAAGATCCTAATGGCTTCGCAGAAAGAATCTGCACACACACCTTACCATGGCAAATGGAATTGTTTGGTCCTGTGGGTCTCATCTCAAAATATCTATTCCTTTTCAGCTCCTGTCTCAGACGTCCTTCATTTTTTAGCCTCCGTATTTGATTCCTGCTCCACTTTTTTTCTGCTGGCAGCTATCGCTAATTTTCATGTGGGATACCACAGGCATTCCTTTGCTTCACATTAGCTTTCCAAAGCCTTTCTAAAAGGGATGTTTTTACTCAGAACCAGTGTTGGAAAACTGGATCCCCCTTGGGATTTAAACATTGTATTAGCATGATGAGGTCACCAGTGTGGTTGAAGAAGCTGGCTCAAGTGAAGTTTCTATCTTGAAAAACACTGTTTTTCATGGCCATCACTTTTGCTAGGGGGATTTCTGAACTTCAGGTACTTTGTCAGCCCATCATTTACTTTTTCTTTTCTTTTTTATTTATTTATACAGAGAGTGTCACTCCATAATCTGTACTTTCTTCCTAAAGTAGCTTCTGAAATGAACATAACAGCCTTATTCACTTGTCAGTGTTTCTTCTCTTAATTATTCTGACACAGGAGAGTATGTTCTCCCCATGTTGGATGTGCATACACAACTGCATTTCTACCGTCACAGAACTTCAGTTCTTCATAAGAATTCAGTTTTGTATCCAGTGCAGTCAACAAGCTATGCAGAAAAGTTTCCAAAGTAAACCTTTCCAGATGCCTTTCTGATTGCATTGCTATTGTTTATGCTTTGTACAACTGGCCTTGGCTGGGTAAACCCTTAACAGCAGGGAAAGCTCACTCTACCAGAGCAGTGGCAACTTCTACTGTCTTTTCATGTGTTCTTCCTTGGTTAAAATCTGCACAGTATCCTTTGTGGCCTCTGTCCTTAAGGGTCTCCTGTTGGGATGCCACCCTGGTGTTCTGATAGCTTGGGAATCTGACCCCACAGTTCAAATCAGATGTACTGAATGAATAAGATATGAAAATGAAGTAATTACCATAATGCTAGATTTAATTCATGTCCGTCTGATATAACCATCTTTCATCCCCCTTCCTTTTTCATTGCACTTGTAAGAACTGAAGGATCTTTACCTTTTTCTATATGTACATGCATGTCTAGGTATGTATGTATGCATACACTGTGTTTGCAGGTGTTGTCAGGCTGCCAACTTGGTGTGAGGTAATTCTGGTCACTAGTGCATTATGGGAGGAAGAGTTTTAAAGCTGCTCGAGGCTGAGCACTAATGCTGCTGAGTCAGGTCCTACAAGTAGATCAAGGACCGACAAGTTGTATCAAATGGACATCAATGAAAGGATCTAGCCTTATAAGTACATAATTTTTATGTTATGATGTCCCCTTTGCAGAAATTGGCTGACATGGTTAGCTGCTTACCCTTTGGTGGCCCATGTCCTTAAGCCGTAGTTTTGTAACCTTTTAAGTCTTTTGCTGCCTGATGAAAAATACTTTTGTATGGGTTTGTTCTTTCCAGCGCTTAATGCTGAATATGTAGCCTCCACTGGCCCTTCAATTGTTAAATTAGTGTTGGTTTAGCTCGTAATGGTTCTATTCCTGTCACATGTAACACCAGTTGTGGTACTGGCATTGCAGGTCTAGAATGTTATCAGAACTGCTCTTTAGACACTAGTTCACCTCACATCAAGTTAACATATTCCAGTCTGTGCCAGGTAAACATATTGAGAAGAGGTGGTTTACTGTGCATCCCCAAGATTAAACAGAAAAAGCCAGGCTAGGTGTGGATCTACAGACTTTGTCCATTCTCAAAATCATCTTCCACATATAGTTCCACAGTCGGGATACTGTTGAATTGCTGCCTCTAAAGCCTGTGCTAAAATAACTTGCATTTTGGAAACGTGCAAATGCCATGCCATGCAAAATTGAAGATCATTGAACTCAGACTTGTTGCTGTCATGGCTGATTTCCATAATGGCAGCTGAACAAATCCCCTACACAATGCTACCCCCTCCAATTATATCTTCAGGGACTTCATGTAACCCAGCTGGAGCCATCATTTGTACTACTTCAAGGAAAAAGGGCAGGCTTTTTCATCTTGCTAGAAATGTGCCCCTTGATGCCAAACATGTTGAATTTCTCCTGGACCATATATCAGACATATGTCGCAAGAGTGGAAATGTGAGGTGGTACATAAGGGAAGTATGAGTGCAAAAACGTTAGAGCTTTCTGCCAGCCCGAACAGAAAATTTTTGTTGGTCAACCATGTAGCATGTGCCAATTACCATTGGGTTGGGCAGATAATTTTTCCCACTGAGGCCATTTTCGTTTTTCACTTATTTGTTAACCAGTTTTTGAATTTTGCATGTAAACTAAGTGGAGTAAATTTGATTGTGGGAGACAGATTGTGTATAGTGACACTAAATGTTTGTTCTGCTTGGGTTCCCATCATAATTGTAGAGTCCTCCATTTGTCGGACCTTTGTGCTTAAAACTTTGAGAAGTTGCATCTGAAGTTGTTAATCTTCTTCCATTCCTCACTGATGGGTACGGTTCTGAACCCTCTGAACCGAGTCAGCCAAATACCAAGCTAGCGTACACCAAACTCTCGAGCCACGCTACTACCCACAATGCCCTTCATCCCATACCCCAGATCTTGTTTGCAGCGCAGCCATATAGCAGCGTTTTCACCTAGCTCTCCAGCTAAGTAGTCTTGACTTATTCTCCAGTAATTTCTCTGCTAGTGTCTTTCTTTTAGTCTAGCTGTACCCACAGGTGTTCTTTTTCTTACCATTGTTGGTATTTTCTTGCCTTTTCTTTACTTTTTACCATCCTCGTGGTAACTCTTATACCATTGCTGGTGGTCTGGCCTTTTTTTTTTCTCCTTCTCTTCTTTGTCTGAGTGAGTGTTGGTATGTCGAAGATAAAGGATACTTCAGGTTTTAAACACTGCACGTCGTGCAGTGGTAAATTACCGAACAGCGACTTGCATTTTAAATGTGTTTATTGTTTGGGCTATGTTCTTCGTGTTTCACTGTTGCAGCCATTACATTCGGGTAATCTGCTGGCAGGTTGCCCTCAGTCGGCCTGATAAACGTCTTGGGTCCTGCGTCTGTTGCTGTCCCCTCTTCCATGACGTCAGGTCATCAGGGGTATAAAACATGCAGCTGATGCTGTTACATCAGTCTTTCTTGCTGCATGGTGCCCGAAGCAGAAGCAGTTCGCAAGTGCCGGTCGGCCGACACCTGAAATTTTCGTTTGAGTTTCAGAACCGGAGTCTTCAATTTAAAGTTAAGTACCCCGTTGGGGAAACTTTTTCTTGCTCCTTACCCCGATGTCAGTAAAAGTTAATAATTGCATTACTTGTGGGAAGCAAATACCTCATAAGGATTTTCATTTGTACTGTATTCCTTGCCTAGGCCCTGATCATAAAGTACCTTGTTGTCGGTTTTGTGCTAAATTTAATCAACGCACTATTAAACGTCGGTATATTTTTGCATCTAAATATTTTTGGCTCACGATTTAACTATCCAGAAATGACATAGGTTAGCAATCAGACTACCGGAATACCTAAAAAAAAAAAAATGCCGTCTAGGTCCAAAACTGACGACGCTTCTCCTAAGCCAGTCACTAGTTTGCCGGTACTCAGTGAGGCACTTTCGCAGCCCCTGATGCCCGCTACATTTGATTCGCAGGCCTGTATGCTGTGAGATGCTTTAAGTATCGAACCCGCGGATGTCTCTACCTTAGATGGGACCGGAGCCACTGTGCAGGTACCGGCTTCTGAGGGTGTTTTCAGGCCTAAAGATTTGTATATTAAACCGACACCATCTTCAAAACTAAGGCCAAAATCTACTACTACTATGTCTAAAAAAAAAAAAAAAAAAAAAAACGACGCTTGGGCCACGTGTGCAGGCCCCTATGCCTAAAAAGCAAATAATCAAAATGGCTGAAGATTTAATTACCTTGATCAGGGGTAGCCAACCCCATCCTGCTAAGAGGCCTAGGCAAGACATTGATTATGAATCTTCTGATCAGGATTCTATTTCTTTGA
This sequence comes from Protopterus annectens, assembly GCF_019279795.1. Taxonomy (NCBI): domain Eukaryota; kingdom Metazoa; phylum Chordata; order Ceratodontiformes; family Protopteridae; genus Protopterus; species Protopterus annectens. The sequence goes on from NC_056747.1 coordinate 722,288,764, forward strand.
TTCTTCTATTGAACAGGATTTATCTATACCTACTTATGAGGACTCTGACGCAGAAGATTCCACTCCTCCTGCTTCTCCCCCTGAGGATTTCTCTTTTGGAGAAACTTTACATACCTTAAGGGAACATTTTCACTGGGAAAGTCAGGATTTCTCTGAATCTGAAGAGAGACTTAGGGACTTTCTTCTTCCTCAACATATGCCTTTGGCTATACTTCCTGTTCTAGACATTGTTGATGATGTTTTTTCAGAATCTAGTATGGCTCCTGATTCTCTGCCTCTGTCTCCTAGAAAGCCAGACAGATACTACAGGGTTCCTGACTCCCACAATTTTTTTCAAAAATCCTACTGCTGATCCTGAAACCATTTTTCAGGGTCCCAAGGACATTAAGACCTCTACTTCTAAAAATTCTACCCCTTCTGATAGAGATTCCTGGGCGCTGGATAGATGGGGTAAGAAGGTTTACACGTCTGCAACCTTGGCAATCAGGGCTTTAAACTGTCAATTTCATATGCTTAAATATCAACAGCGTGTCATGGGACTACTTAAGCAGAAAATTATGTTAATCTCTATGTATATATACATATGTATATATGTGTGTGTGTGTGTGTATATATATATATATATATATATATATATATATATATATATATATATATATATATGTGTGTGTGTGTGTATATATATATATATATATATATGTATATGTGTGTGTGTGTATATATATATATATATATATATATATATATATGTGTGTATATATATATATATATATATATATATATATATACACACATATACATATATATATATATATATATATATACACACACACACACACACACACACACATATATATATATATATACATATATATATATATATATATATATATGTATATATATATATATATATATATATATATATATATATATATATACTTTTCGCACCTTTCTGCGACTCCCCCATGTGATATTTGTGCAAGTTTCCGTCAACGGACATTGAATGAACAGCGCAACAAGTTGATTTTAAAAGGATTGCTTTCCTCTCCTTTCTCTGATGCTATTTCTGCGGAGGTCTCAACCCCTCCAGCCAAGGATAAGAAGCGTCCTCACTCAGACCTCTCTTTACCGGCTGGTGACAGGGGCAAAAATCATTGATCTAAGGCCTGTAGATCTTCCTCCGATCATCGGCTCACTGCCTCGGTGCCACCAATTTTAGCGCTGAGCGCAGTTTCTGGAATGTCTGAATTGTCGGTTCCGGGCTCGGCGCCGTCGACTACTGAACTGCTGATTACTTTGGTTCCGACCAGTCTGGTTCTGGATATTTCGGCACCGACCTCTCCTTTACAGGCACTGGCTCCGACTACCTCTGATCTGATTTTGACTACTACCTCGATTGTGACTTCGGCTCAGAGTTCCCTCTCGGTGCCGACCTTACCATTTACGCAATTCAAATCAGAATCATCGGCTCCGTTGAGTTCCTTACCACAGACCACGTGTTCGTCTCCTGTGGATCCGTTTGCTGGGCAAGCCCTACAGTCCCTTTCTGGACCGGCCTGAATCTGCTTCTGGGATATCTGTTAGATCTGCCAGGAGCATGTCCGAAATAGACATTGTTCGTCTCATTGATCAGGTGTTGACTGCAAGAGGAATCTCCAGACCCTGTTCCGCTCCGGGAGTTGGGATTTTTCCTCCTTCGACTCTTTTGTATTCTCCTGATGGGGATCTTTTGGTTCCAAGGCCCCCTTGCCCATTGCTTTCAACGGGACCCCTTCCTTCGGCACAGACTACTATGATGCCTGAAGCATCTAAGCCTTGGTGGGCATCACTTCCAACGACAGCCCACCTTACTCAACCCCTTGCTTCGGAGGTGGAATATTCGGTTCCAGCCCCAGCACAGACCGCCTTTTCAGTTCCCATCTCTGATCCAAGAGTTATATCCACACCGAACCCTTCTCAAATTCCCATCTTGGAGGTGGGCCGTTCGGAGTGGGGGTATGACCTCGGTTTAGATTTACTCCTCTTTGGCCCAGGACTCCCATCCCTCTTCGAGTGGGCCTGCCTTCCGGATTATGGAAAGGGCGCTGGCGGCTAGCAATCCTCCTCGTTCAGCTCCGCCTTTGGTTCCCCCCGTAACTCAGCCATTGCCAGCCCTTAGCAGGGGACCACTAATCCAAAGCACCCCCCTTTCCAAAGTCTCTTCGGACATTCCCACCGAAGAGCCCCCTCGGAAGAGGGTGTGCAAAAGAAAACACATGGACTCACCTGAAGAGTCCCTTACTGAGGATATGGATTACGATGATGGGGAAGGTTCCCCTAGATCACCCCTGATGATGTTTCCTTTGGGGACATCTTGGAGATTTTGAGTCAGTGGGGTGACTGGAAATATTCCACCCCTTCCATGGAGGAATCCGTATTCTTACAAGCTTTCCGTTCCCAGCCCACTACGTCCTGGGTGACCCTCCTGTAGATGAGTTGATCAAATTCTTCATGCAGCGAGCGTGGAAGAGTCCGTAGTAGAAGCTATCCCCAGGAGATCAGAGAAAGTACTTTCTCCTCCAGAGGATCAACCTCATTGATCGAAAGGCTTGCCAGTAGATGCTGTGGTGGTGGCGGCCACAAAGAAGGACTTGGCAGAAGAGAGTCTTGCTGTTAATCTGCCCAACAGGGAGTCCCGGGTGGTGGACAAGTTAGGGAAGTGAGTTTTTGCTGCAGCGACCTTTGCCATGCATTCACTGAATTTTTTGGCACACTTTACGAGACTCCAGAGAGACCTTATTTCCGAACTCTCTGGTAGCCTTGTGGGTCAAGTGTCGGAGTACATGACAAAGTGGCTTCCCAACTTGCCACTCTTGAAGCAATTTCAAAGTCTTCCATGAGGTTGCTCTCCCACACAACCGAAGGAGCAGCTAGAGCAGCAGGTACTGTCGTTGTCAAACGTCATGCCTGGATGCGCATTTCTGACCTACCGGATTCCTTCAAGTCTTCCTTTTTGAACACCCCTATTTTGCCCTCCACGCTCTTTGGTTCTAAGGTCAAGGATACTTTGGCCAGGTGCAAGCAGGACAAAAAAGACCTCGTCTGCCATTGGCCTGCACTTCTAACCTCAGCGTTCCTTCTCCAGGAACCAGAGGGGTGGAAAGTTGTGGCACAAGAAGTAGCAAGGTTTCTTTCATGACGCATGTGGTGAGGACTCCTCCAGAGGCAGAGGAGGGTCTGACTGTGGAAGACGCCCCTTTAGGGGCAGAGGGGGGTTACCGGAATCAGGGCTACAGAGATTCTTTCTCCGGTAGGCCCTATCAGCGCTACTGAAGTGTTGCCCGATTGCTTTCCTCTGGAAGCAGTCGAGGCACGTTTCTGTCTGCACCAAGCAGCCTGGTCCTCCATTACAGACGATCTATGGGTGCAGAGAATTATCACCGGAGGCTATCACATTCCCCTCAAATTCTTTCCAAGACCTCAATTCTCCCTTCTCCGATGTACCACCCAGTCAGAGGGATGATGCAGCTTCCGAAATCAAGAAGCTTCTAAAGTGAGTCATCCAAAAGGTCCCCCAGATCAATGCAGATTAGTGTTCTACTCCAGACTCTCTTTGGTGCCAAAAAAGATGGGGGACTGGAGGCCCATCCTGGATCTCATTCGTTTGAACTTGTCAGTTATACAGACCAAGTTCCTACATGGTCACTATTCAATCCATCCTTCCATGCCTTCGGGTGGGTGTGTGGATGTGCTCTGTAGATCTCTGGGATGCATATTACCACATCAAAATGGACAAACGCTCCAGGAGACTTTTGCGCTTCCGATTGGGAGCCAATCATTTTCAATTCAGAGCCCTGCCTTTCGGTCTCTTGACAGCCCTCAGAGTGTTCACGAAATGTCTAGCAGTGGTGACAGCTCACTTGAGACTTCACAGATTCCAGGTGTTTCCTTATCCGGATGATTGGCTCCTCTCCGCCCCCACCGAGTGCCTACTGACCAGGGCCCTTTGCCACACTCTGTCTCTGGCGGAGTCTCTGGGTATTACTATCAATTGGGAAAAATCAAACCTTCAGCCCTCACAACAACTGGAATTCATAAGGGCTATGTTCAACACTCAGCTCGGCCTAATACCTCTTCCTCATCACAGGCTCTTAAGACTGAGAATACAAGTGCAAGTGATATTCGACTGCAGGAAAGTGTCTGCAAGGGAAGTTCTGCAGGCTCTGGATTCCATGGCGGCAGCCATTCCCATTGTTCTATTGGTCAGGCTTCATATGCGCCTGTTACAGTGGCTTCTTCAAACTCAATGGATACACAATCATCATCCCTTGAACGCACTAATCCTCATCACCAATCTCTGCAAACAGGATCTCCTCTGGTGGATGAGAATGGACGAAAGTCTTTGGTGTCGCCCCTTTCAACCTCTTCAGCCCAGTGCCACGGTGACTACGGATGCTTCCCTGATAGGGTGGGGGGGCCATTTTCAGGGAAAATCTGTTCAAGGCACGTGGTCTCCTCTAGAGGTCGACTTACACATCAACGTTCTAGAGCTCAGTGCTAATGTTACTGGTGTTACAAGCTCTCCACCCTCTTCTTCCTCTCTGACCGATTGCTGTCCAGTCCGACAATATGTCTGTGGTCTGGTTACATCAACAAGCAGGGAGGGACCAGATCTTACTCCCTTTGCCGCGAAGCTATGAGAATTTGGCAGTGGGCGATAGCTTCCAACCGTTTCCTGATTGGTACACACATCCCGGGGAGTTCCAACGTGATTGCGGACAGGCTGAGCAGATGCATCCTGCTTCCTCATGAGTGGTCTCTCAACCTGAGAGTGGCGGAGGAAATTTTCAGCTGCTGGGGCCGGCCTTGCTGTGATCTGTTTGCTTCCCCCTCCAATACGAAGTGCAGCAACTACTTTGCCGTCTTTCCTCCGCAGGGGGAGTCCCCGAGAGATGCTCTGACTCTCGATTGGCCCACGGGTCTCCTGTACGCTTATCCTCCCACCCCCTTGATACCCTTGGTCTTAAGGAAAGCTACTCGGTTGAGAAGCAGAATGATTCTCATTGCTCCGTTCTGGCCTCGTCAGGTTTGGTTCCCCTTCCTTCAGCCACATGTGCTCTGACCTCCTTGGATTTCTAGACTTCCGTCAGGATCTCATTTCTCACCTCCAAGGGTTGTCGTCTCCAAATCTGGCCACGCTCAAACTGACAGCTTGGTTGCTCCACTTCCATTAGTAGCCAGGCTTGCATCACTTTCTTCATCGGTATGGAATATTATTTTGGCCTCCCACAAACCTTCTACCAGAAAACGTTATAAAGACAAGTGGAAACATTTTTCCTTGTGGGCACAAAAGCTGTCCCTGGATCCTATTTCTGTTCCAGTAGCTACGGTTCTTCAATACCTGACCGAGCTTTTCCTTAATGGGGCTTCTGCATCCACGATTTGGGTGCATCTAGCTGCCATCTCCAATTTCCATGATGGTTCAGATGGAATTCCTATTATTTCTTTTCATCTGTGTAAGACCTTGTTGAAGGGGATTTTTCATTCTAGACCTCCCATTAGGCAACCTGTGGAGTCATGGTATCTGTCTAGGGTGCTTCAAACTTTGACTCTACCTCCCTTCAAGCCAGCTGCAACCTGTGATGTGAAGTTTCTGTCCTTAAAGACCTTGTTTCTGGTGGCGGTTACTTCAGCCAGACTTGTATCAGAGCTGCAAGCATGATGCATTGAGTCCTTATTTGATCTTCCATAAGGACAGAGTATCACTTCGCACCAATCCCACTTTCTTACCCAAGGTGGTTTCGGAATTCTCTATTAGTCAGTCCATTGAGTTGCCCGTGTTTTTCCCTAATTATACCAACAAAGGGGAATTCTGTCTCAGTTCCTTAGATGTCCACAGACCGTTGCGTTTTTATTTGGACAGGACAAAGTCTTTTTGAAAGTCAGATTAGCTTTTTGTTGCCTTTTCAGGCTCTAGAAAGGGATCGACAGTGTCTTAAGGTTACCTTGTCTAAATGGCTTAGGGATTGCATCTCCTTTGTTTATTCTCTGGAGGAGGAATCGGCTCCTGGCTGCATTAAACCTCATTCCACTAGAGCTGTGGCTGCTTCTGTTGCCTTTCATGCTAGGGCTTCCATGGATGATATTTGTGCAGCTGCCACCTGGGCTAAACCCCATACCTTTATCAAACATTACAAATTGGATCTGATCTCCAGGCCTTTGGCTCTGTGGTTCTCTGGAATGTTCTTCCATGAGGGCCACCCAGATTCTGTAGTAGCTAGGGACTCGGTCCCATCAGTGAGGAATGGAAGAAGATTAACAACTTCAGATAAAGAAGTTATGTCGCACCATAACTTTCTGTCTGAGTTGTTGTTGATCTTCCATTCATCACACCCTCCCACCTTCCCCTGCCAAAGGCTCCTGGCGGATCTTCAAGTCGTTTTGGTGTGTTAGGGTGTTTGCACAGAGATGGCCTCTGCCTTTGTTTCTGTTTCTTGTATTTGTTGCTACTATATCTTCTGCAAACTCGATATGAGATGAAGGGCATTGTGGGTAGTAGCGTGGCTCGAGAGTTTGGTGTACGCTAGCTTGGTATTTGGCCGACTCTGTTCCTAGGGTTCGGAACCATACCCATTAGTGATGAATGGAAGAAGATCAACAACTCAGATGGAACGTTATGGTAAGACATAACTTTTTATCTTCTCTTCTCTCAAAGTTTTTCTTGAATATGTCTCTTAAGGAACTCAAGTGGAATGGGATGGCTACTGAATCTTCCCAGTCAGACATCCATCAACAGATGAAAAAAGAAGCTCAAGTTAAAGACCAGAGCTTTTGTTGTCCAGTCAGATCCAGACATCTCTTCTGTAGCATTTCAACCCACAGATTACCCAGTATTATTGGCTGATCCTGCTGTTTCAGTTCCATTGGATGCGGATAAGGCGCAGTTTCTTTGCACATCCTACCTGATCGATTAGATGGACATTTTGGCAGTGAAAGGAGAACTTCAGCTCCTTATATTGGACGGTATTCTTCAAAGTTTAATCCGAAAAAGAGGTACCAGTTATCCTATTCAGGGTCCACCAGTGGTCTGATCCTCCCAGTTATGTTCAATCGGTGTACTTGAGAAAATGGAGAAGACTAAACATCTTACATCATCGCCTTCCAATACCAGTGATATTATTTTTTAAAGGGCTTTTTTTTGGCAGTTTTTTTGGCAATCATGTCTTTAAAGCCTTGATTTTTTTTTTCTACTCTTTCCAAGAATTCCTCTACTCGAGAGACAGAGAATCTTCAGAAGGGGAATATTCTGAATATGAAGCAGATTCTGTGGTGGCTTCTTGTATTCATCCACCAGCTGATTTTGAGTCTGAAGAGGATGATATTATGTCCCCAAAGACACTATATTAAAAATGATGCAGCCCTCCATTGGAAATGCAGGCAGGTCTCTGTTATGTGAGAAAGACACCAAGATCTGTTTATATGAGAGTTCCAAGCCTACAGCCATAGCTTTACGAGATAATTTTGCTACTGCTGCTTTAAGTTTGGAATCACTTCCTTCTGTTTAAAAAAAAAAACTGATATGTTTTACATGGTGTCTGGCACCCATACATTTCTTTAAAAAATTGTCAGACCCTGCAGTAATTTTTTCTGGAATCTGCTAAACCAACTAAGTTAGTTCCATCTACTAATGTCCTACGCAACTACCAAGACAGTAGGGCTGTAAATATGGAAATAAATTGTACACCTCTGCTACACTTTTTCAGGGCCATAAAGTATCAAACCAATATGATTAGGTATCTTTTAGATGTTATGGGGTCATAAATAAGCATCTGACTGACAAGCCTTCATCAGAAAATAAAACTTTGCCTCTGCTGAATTATACTTCCTAGGTAGCTAGGTAGTCTATCAAATGCAGGTATGATGCTGCTGACACATATTCAAGAGCTGCAGCTACAGGTTTAGTTTTAAGGGGGATACTCATGGCTGAGTCCCCATTCCTTACCTGCATGCTACTCTAGGTAAAGAAACTTTTTTCCTCATACTGAGCTTTTTAAAAGGGTGCAGGAGAGGCAAAATTGTGGAGGATTTTAGACCAATACCAGTACCCAAGTTCCAGAAGAACTGCTGTTCCAAGGCTGGCCTCTTTTTGTTGAAAAAAAAGGACCAGTAACAAAAATGCAAAAGGTTTACCCGAAAAGTTCCAAGACTAACCTAAATCTGACATTAAAGGAACAAAGGGTTCCTTTCCAGACAAATCTTCCAATTTGTGATTTGTCATCCTGTTCACCTTAATCTCCCTTCTACTTTGGCCTTTCCCGCTTTCCTCTATCAAACTTGTCTCTTTTTGTCCCTGTATGGGACCGGACAACTTCAGACAAATTGGGTACTCAAAATTATACAGAAAGGCTACAAACTAAACTGGCTGTCTCAGCTTATCCACTTAAGTATTCCATGTGTGCCCCTAAACCAAGAGCACCTAATTTTTCCATTCTAATGGAATTGTTTCATCAGTGAGCAATAAAACTAATTCCCATTCATCAACAAAAAAACAGGTTTTAATTCAAGACTGGTCTTAGCCCCAAGAAAAGAAGGCAGTTAGTCCAAATTCAAAATGCTAACTCTTCGACTTTTTCTTCTAATGATTCTTCCTCAAAAGTTCTTGGTTACCCTGGACTTCAGTGATGCATATCCCTATCCATACAAATCACATGAAATTCATAAGATTTTGTGTCTTACAATTTCACTTTCAAGTTCCTGCTTTGCCCTTTAGTCTTTCTACAACTACCAAGGTATTGGCCAAATGTCTAGCCCCAGTTACAGCCTTCTGCAAGACACCACTGTGTTCATATGTATCCATACCTTGACGAGCCTTTCCAGGCTCCTACAAGAGACTAGCTTCTAGATCCGAAGATCACTGTGGACCTTTTTCTTCATCTGGCTTAACAGTAAACCTAAAACTCTTATCTTTCACCCATCTCAGAATCCAGTATTTCTGGGTTGCCATCTAAACAGTTTCCATAATAGCATCCCCCCCCCCAAAGGACAAATTTAAGTTTCTAATAGTTTTGTCTGTTCTTCCTCTAGACTTGAGAGAGATTTTTAGTGCCATGGGATATGTGGCTTCTACTATCCAAATGATACCTTTTCGCAAAGTCCAAATGAGGAAAATATAGTGGCACCTAAAGTCTGTTTGGGCACAGTACTGCCACTGTCTGAATGTTCTTGTTCCTCTGTTTTCCTTCATCAAGAAGAAATTTCTGTGTTGGTCAACCAAGTATCTATTCAGGTAGTGCCATTTCTTGGTCTTCCTTTTTAGGAAGCTTCCACAAATGCTTCAGATATAACATGGCGGGCGTGTTCTGTGTTTAATCAGGGCAGGACAAGAAAGCTCACATAAACATTAAATAATTAAAAAGCTGTGATCCTTGCCTTTCAGTCTCTTCACCACCTTTGCTGTCCAGGATCCCCTATGAATCCTCACAGGTCGCACCACTCTAATGTGGAACATCAGTTAGTGACAAAGTTCTACAAGCCCTGCAGGATTGCCATGATTGCCTGGGGGATTACAGTTCAGTAAAATCTCTTCAATCAGTCTGCATTCCCTGAGAGATGAATACTGTGGCGGATTCCTGGAGCAGATCCAGGACAGACCTACATGAGTGGTTTTTGAACGGAGATGTGGCCGTGCTGTGACTGTCCATCAGTGGGAAACTTCTCGGACAGATCTTTTTGTCTCCTGTCTGGTGTGGACTCTTATTTTTAGGAGCAGCTACTTAAGCATCTATCTGCACCATTATTAAGCACTACAAGATTGGCTGGTTTTGCAAAATCTAGATTCTTCATGGAATTTTGGACTCCATTTCCTCTACATTTTCTCTGTTTTATTCTCTGTAATAAACTGTGGGAGTAGTGTTGTGCAAGAACTTAATATAACAGTAGATGTCTGATTACATCACTGTTGCAGTATGAAATCCCCCATTATTTATTTATTTTCTGGTCAAGGTTGTTGATTCCTTCAATGTCCCCCTACTGGTTTGTCAGTTTCACTCTTGCCTTTACCCTTTTGTTCTGAGGAAAGAATATCCTGAGGATTTTCACAACTGTATGTCCCTTATGTACAGCTTCACATTCTTGTGCTTGGGATATATGTTGGCTGTACAGTGCGAGAGGAAGATGTCCAAGCTTTAGTATGCTGGCCCAGCCTTACAGTATCCCTGACTGGATACTTCCCATATCTACCCCTGTTATGGGTAAGTTCTTACACAACTGTACTTTTTAGGCTTGTCAGAACTGCGACCTCATCCAAATTTCCAATGTTAGAGGCTCTGAATGATGCTTCTCTTCTGTCAGGTTTCCATACCCCTGACTGTAGGAATCCAGCTTGCTGTGAGAATAGCACCTCTACAACAATCCTGTGATGGAACCAGCAGTGGTGCCTCTGGTTTCCATTAAATCAGGCTGGGCTCCAGCCAGTAGCTTGTCTCCAGATGACACTAGGTGTTGGAGCCAGAGTGGGGAAAAAAGACTTGCAACTTAACTGCCAGCCTTTACACAGTTGAGTTCCATGCAGTTTGATAAGAATCTTTTCACTCTAGCTTTCAAGAAATGTTAAGAGCCACCCTAGAAAAAGCTGCCCATTTCCTCCCAAATGGGTAAAGAATAAATCTGTGTGGAAAGGAAAATATGGGAAAATAGCACACTAACTGAAAAGGTAGATTTGGGGGTCCTCAGGCCACGATGGAGCATTGTCTTGGCACACATCCCCATCAAAATCTCACTCAAAACGCTTCTTGCTACAGTTCCTCCTATCCATCAAAGTAGAAAATTCCTACTCCCAGAGAAGATCCTGTTCCCCTCTCAAGACTTTAGCAAAATGGCCAGCTCTAGTAACATATAAACCAGGGAATTCTTTGGAGTATTAGGATACCAAGCTGTCTTCATCCTGGTTATACCTCTGGCCAGGCTGTAAATGCAAAAACTGCAGTGGCATGTCAGATGCATATGGGGCCAGTACAGGCACATCTGTCTAAGCCAACATTCCCCTACTTCCTTGCATAAGGAAGGAAATTGTCTGGTGGATAGAGCAGATCCCCTCCAAACTAGAACCAAGATTTTAAAATCTGACAGACTCCATATGGGGAACTCATGCAGGGGACCTAAAAGTCCAGAGGACATGAGACAAGACCTTCTGAAGGAAAGATGTAAACTTAAAGGAAATTGTTGTATTCATCCCAGCTACCAGAGCATTCAATGGAATTTGTCAGCAAGGGGATATTCCTTATCAGGACAGACAATGCCAAAGTTATACTGTGTGTAAACAAGCAAGTAGGAGCCTCATTTTCATGTTATGCAGACTAGACGTGCAGGTTTGAGAATTGGCAAAGGAGGTAGGAATGGCACCCACACCCCAATATATCCCATCTCTGGATAACAATTTGGAGACTGCTTAAGCAGAGGAGCTCTAGCCCCTAATGAATGAATGCTAAAGATGCAAGCATTCTTGAAACTAGTGTGCAACTGGGTATGCCAGTAATAGACCTTTTTGCTTCTCTGGAAACTGTGTAACTGAGGAAATATTGAAATTGGATTCCCGGCAAAGATGCTTAGGTGACAGATGTCTTTGCCTTCTCATAGGTAGGTCTACATTTGTGTATTCCCCATTTCCCTTATCTCTAGAGTATTACCAAAAAAGTAAAGGAGGGGAGGCCAAAGGTGATTTTGATAGCAACTTTTTATTTTGGGTCTAGCCATGGAGGAGCTGCTCACGCTGCCTCAGCAGTTGGACCTTCTGCCCCAGAATGGCGGGGGGGGGGGGGGTAGGTTGATCATTCACCCGAACTTGCTTACTCTTATAATGACAGTACTAATCATCCCTTCCAGGCATGTGCTCTCTAAATTCAAGCTTCCTATCTGTAGAGAAGCCAGACAGTCCTACATAGCGACATGGAAATGGTTCTCCCATTGGTGTGTAATAGATGGCAGGACCTAATTTCTGCTTTTGTCCCTGGCCGTCTTGTATTTGTCATACTTAGTCAAAGCAGGTCTTTTCTATGCTGTCAGGGTACATGCCTCAGCCATCTCTACTTTGTGACTTTGCAGTTCCCTGTTCTCTCACATCTGCCAGTGAAAAAGTTCCTAAAAGGGGTTCTACTTGTGAGCCCTCCCAAAAAAGAGAGTACACCACCTTGGGACCTTAAATTTGGTGTTGGAAGAGGTAACTATACTGCCTTCTGAGTCAGCTATTTCCATCTGTATCAAGTTATCCATGAAGAATTCTCTTTTGGTAGCCTTGACCTCAGCCGGATGGATTTCTGAATTACATGCTCCTATGTGTTGAAAACCCTTTGTAGTATTCTGTAAATATAGGGTCACCTTTCATACCAACCCCTCTGTCATCTAAAGTGGTTACAGAACTCTAAACCTGGCAGTTCATCTAGCAGTATTTTCCCTCTCCTACAGAGCAAGGGGGAGGGAATTATACATTGTATTTGTGTGCACAGACACTCAAGGTTTTGTTTGGATAGATTATCTGGAAAGCAGACCAACTTTTTCTAGCCTTTGCAAAGAGGAGAGAATGTAAGATTGTCAAATGCCAGACTGAGTGGATTAACTGCATTAACCTTTTATTATCTTCACCGTCGAATGTAAATTTTAGAAATGATGAGAGCTCATTCCCCTAGGGCCATGGGTGCAACCGTAGCCTTTAAGGGGTGGGGGTCATTACCCAGACCATCTTAGGGGAGCAGCTTACGTGGTCATCTGATCTATTTTTTTCATACATTTGCCAAACATTGCAGTCACGGTGCTATGCCAAGGCCAGAGTTGGCTTCATTATGGCCATCCTAAAGGTTGTTGTATCCCCTGTTCATTCTACTGACCAGCCATCCCTTCATATATAAACTCTGGTGGTCATCCCTAGAGTCAGTACTGCAGCTTTGAATTTATGGAGACCCACAGTATAGTGGTTAAAAGCTTGCCATAATTCTAGATGTTCAGTTATATTTACTGTTGAAGGGCTATTTTTCTCCTCCCACTCCCTCTTTTCTCTTCCCAGGAAGTTGGAGTGGATACCCATTACAACCCCCCCATTCATCTTTCCCTCTAATGTCACTCTCCCCAGCAAATGTATTACTGGGATGGGTCATCCTTTGTTAGGTTGTGCTCTGGATCCTAGATAGATCTGGCTGTTTTACTGGGGTAAAAAGGACCTGAAGATTGTGTCTGACAATGCTACTTTATAATACCAAAGTCTTGACATTGGTAGGGAAGGAAGTAGACTGGCCCAGGAGGGGGAAATCGAAAGGTTTGTATTCAGTCCAGCTTTTGGGCTCCTGCAGGCTGGAATCACAAGTCAGTACTGCAACAGTGAATATACCAGAATGTCAACAATTATGGAAGTTTGTAGCGTAGTTGTTTTCTCATGTATGTGGATTATTATTATTCCAAGTTCCCTGAAGTAACCAGTTTGCACTTAAAATTGCAAGTGAGATTCGTACATTAAAGGTAAGTATCCTTCAGTCAGAGGATACCTGACAGTGATCTACATTGTGCAGTTATCATTTTGGTTGCTGCTACAGTTGCACCTTATTAGATGGCTTCCATCCAGAGCCTAGTTCCCAGTTGTCGGGTGTAGGACTGTGATGTTCGTGTTTCACTGTTGCAGTCGTTACACTTGGGTTATCCTGCTGGCAGGTGACCCGCAGTCGGCCCGAGGTCCAAAGTCTTGGTCCAGTGTCGGTTGCTGTTGCCTTTTCCCTAACGTCAGTGCACCAGGGGTATAAAAGTTGCAACCGAAGCCATTTTCTTCAGTCTTTCTTGCCACGCGGTGCCAGAAGCAAAAGCAGTTCACAAGTGCCGGTCAGCCGACTCCTGAGATTTTCAAAATTGAATTTCAGAACCGAAGTCTTCAATAAAGCTAAGTACCGTTGGGGAAACTTTTTCTTGCTCCAGACCAATGTCAGTAAAAGTTAATAATTGTATTTCTTGTGGGAAGCAAATACCTCATAAGGACTTTCATTCTTACTGCATTCCTTTCCTAGGCCCTGACCACGACGTTACTAGTTGTCTGTTTTGTGCTAGATTCAATAAATGCACTATTAAACAGTTTGATTTTGCTTTACATTATTTTGGACGAAGATTTAATTACATAATGCCGTCGGAACAACCGACGACCAGAATGTATAAAAAACCAAAGACAAAGAAAGACGGGCATCCGAGGTCCAAAACCGACGACGAAGCCTCTTCTAGGCCAGTCGCCGGTTCTCAGTGAGGCGCTTTCGCAGCCCCTGACACCCACTACCTCAGAGCCACAGGCCATAACCGACAGCCACGTGGAGACAGCGAGGCCTGTGGAAACTCAAGGTATTGGGCCTATGGAAACTATACCCTCAGATGGGTCTGGAGCTGCTGAGCAGGCACCGGCTTCTGAGGGTGTTTTCAGACCTTCACAGCTGACAATTAAAGCTACTACAGCAGCAAAGGCAAAGTCAAAAACACCATTAAAGACGAGGAAACAAGTGCAGCATTCTCCAGAACAGTCATCCATGCCAAAGAAACAGATGCTTAAAATGGCCGAAGACCTTATTATTTTAAAATGGGGCTCCTATCCCCCTCCTGACAAAAGGCCTAGGCAAGACACTGATTATGATTCCTCTGATAAGGTTTCCATTTCCTCTGACCGGGGCTAGTCTCTCCCTCCCTATGAGGACTCTGATGCTGAAGAGTCCATTCCTTCAGCCTCACCGCCTGAGGATTACTCTTTTGGGGAAACCCTGCACACCATGAGGGAGCATTTTCATTGGGAGAGCCAGGATTACTCAGAATCCAAGAAAAGGCTCAGAGATTCTTTTATTGCCTCAGCACAGGCCCCTGGCCCCCTGTGCTTGATATTGTAGGTGTTTTTTCTGAATCCAGTCCGTCTCCAGATTCTTTACCCCCTGCACCAGTAAAGCCAAACAGGTACTACAGGGTCCCTGACTCTCATAAATTTCTTTACAAAAACCCCGCTGCAGACCCAGAAACAATTTCTCGGGGCCCTAAAGGGGTTAAAGCTTCCACTGCCAAAAATCCTGTCCCCTCAGATAGGGATTCTAGAGCTCTGGACAGATGGGAGAAAAAAGTTTACACTTCTGCTACTTTAGCTGTAAGAGCTTTAAACTGTCGGTTTCACATGCTTCAGTATCAACAGTATCTCATGTCATTGTTAAAGCAGAAAATGGTTACAAATATAGAAAGTCCTGACGGTAAAGAAATGCAGGATTTATTGCATGCAGTTGAACAAGAAAGCATACTCTGCAGTGTGGTTTTGATTCATTAGAGGCTTCTTGTAGAGCTGCAGTTACAGGCTCAGTTATTCGAAGACATGCTTGGTTGAAAGAGCAAAGTTTACCTGACCATGTTAAAGTAAAATTATTGGATGCTCCACAACAGCATGATACTTTGTTTGGTGTTAAGGCAGAAGTGTTAAAGACAATGGAGGATAATGCAAACTGTGAAAGATTTCTTACAGGTTCAACCACCTAGATTTAGCAGAGACTGGCCTTCAAAAAATTGGTCCTTTCCATTGTCAGACAGGCCACAAAGAGGCAGATACAGACGCCCAAGCGGCAGATCTCAGCCCCAAGGCTCCTACAGACCTAAACAATGGGGTGTTTCAGCCCCCAAAGGAGGAGAAGACAAATCACAACCTTATAGGAAACAGTCACAATGACTTCCTCTGCAAATGCCAAGCTCTTACCAGTTGACAGCACCCCTAGGGGGAAAGCTAGCACATTTCTCAAAAAATTGGCACATGATCACCCAAGACCAAAGGGTGTTGAATATAGTTTCTCAAGGGTACAGGTTCCACTTCCACACGCTTCCAAAACCAAAAGGTATGCCAAACCTGCCACAAAACCAATGGGCAGAGGCACAAAAACAGATTGCTGCTCTTATGGATATGGGAGCTATTCAGGAAGTTCCACAAGAAGAACAGGGCCAAGGATTTTACTCACGACTTTTCTTAGTACCCAGAAAAGACGAAGCCTGGCGACCAATACTGGACCTGTCAATCCTAAATACTTTCCTGGATTTTCCAAAATGTTAACACTACAACAACTTCTGCCCATGCTGGGCAAGGAGGCTAGGCTAGTTACTTTGGCTCTCAAGGAGGCATACCTGCATGTCCCAATCAGACAATCGTGCAGAAGATACCTCAGATTTATAGCAGGCTCAATGCATTACCAATTCTCTGCACTGCCCTTTGGCTTATCTACTGCGCCCAGGGTCTTCACAAAATGCCTGGCACCAGTAATTGCATTTTGCAGACAAAAAGGAATTCAAATATATCCCTACTTGGATGACTGCCTTATTCAAGCAGAGAGCAAGGACATTCTTTTAAAAGCACCTGGCGTTTGTAATTGCCTAGGGTACCCAGTAAACAAAAAGAAATCAAAACTAGTGCCCTCTCAAGAGATAATATTCCTTGGTGCAAGCTTAAATACAACTGCCAGATGGCTCATCTCACGCCAGACAAACAAAGGCAACTGACTCATTACTTTCAAATGATGGCAACAAAGACCCAGCTCCCTGCAAGAAAAATTCTGCAGGCCCTGGGTTTCATGGCATCTTGCATTCTACTAATTCCATATGCCAAACTGCATATGAGGAAACTACAATGGTATCTAAAAAGTGTTTTGACTCAGCATTGTCACAGCCTAGAGACTATCATAACCTTGATTCCCTGCCTACAACAGGAGTTTCGATGGTGGTCCCAGGCCTGTCACCACAGCAAGGGACAGCCTTTCACCTTACCTACAGCCAGTAGACAATAACAACGGATTCATCGGATTATGCCTGGGGAGCACATATGGCAGGAAAATGTATTCAGGGCACATGGCCCAAGGAACAAATGCGTCTTCACATCAATCGAAAAGAGATGCTAGCTGTACAGAATGCCCCGACAGCCTTCAAGGACCTAATACATCCAGGACAATTATTAATAAAGATGAACAATACCACAGTTATGTGGCACATAAACAAGCAAGGGGGCACACATTCCTACCCCCTATGCAGACATGCCATGACTTTGTGGAACACAGCACTGAACTACCAGGTACATCTGCAAGCACAATTCCTGCCAGGAACAAAAAATACACTGGCAGACGAACTAAGCAGAAATCTCATGGATCCTCACGAATGGAAGCTAAATCTGCAAGTGTTCAACATGATAACAAGGGAATGGGGATGCCCAGACATAGATCTTTTTGCCTCCCCTCACAATTGCCAAATACGGAAATTTTGCACAAAGACCTATCACTCTCAAGCATGGAAAGTGGATGCTCTATCTTTCAGCTGGAAAAACCTGACAGTCTATGCCTTCCCTCTGATGCCTCTTCTCACCAAGGTGCTTCTAAAATTCAGACAAGAGAGGCCAGAAATTATCCTGATTGCACCAGACTGGCCACGCCAGCACTGGTACCCAATCCTAAAGACTTCGTCCCAAGGCCCACCTTGGCCTCTACCTCAAGTCCCTCATCTTCTGATACAGCAAAACAATCAGGTTCTGCACAGTCAGCTCAGAACCTTAAACCTGGCAGCATGGCAGATAATATAGCCACTCAGACTGCACCTCTCTCTAAAGCTGTTATGGATGTAATTTTGGAAGCCAGGAGACCCAGCACTAGGAAATCTTATGCAGAAAAATAGAAGAGATTCTGTGCTTGGAACCAAGCACAAGGGCTCGACCCACTGGTCCCTAATATACCTCAGATTTTTCAATACCTGACTGAGATGTTGGACGAAGGCCTATCTTTATCATCTATTAAAATCCATGCCTCTTCCATTTCAGCTCATTACAATACAGATCCTCCTATTTTTTTACATCCTCTACTATGACAGTACCTCAGAGAGGCAAAGAATATAAGACCCCCTAGGAGAGCACCAGTACCTACTTGGACCTCAATTTTGTTTTAGAAAAACTAACACTGCCTTCATTTGAACCAGCCAGCACAGCTGATCTAAAATTCTTGTCATGGAAAACTGCTCTGCTCCTAGCAATAATGTCAGCAAGAAGAGTCTCAGAGTTACAGGCATTGATGGCTGTGGAACCTTTCCTCATTTTTCACCAGGACAGGGTTTCTGTAAGGACGAACCCAACATTCATTCCAAAAGTGGTCTCCAGTGTGGCCTTAAAACCAATCCTTTCATTTGCCTACTTTCTACCCAAATCCCCAGAATAAAGGGGAAAAACTTCTGCATGCTTTGGATATACACAGGCAGCTATGATATTACTTGGACAAAACAAAAGCTCTCAGAAAAGTTGAGCAACTGTTTGTAGCATTTGCTGCAGGATCACAAGGAAAACCTATTACAAAGCAGACAATCTCTAAATGGATAGGACACTGCATCCGCTTCTGTTATGCACAACATGGCAAATCTGTGCCTAAGGGCATTAGGCCTCATTCTACCAGAGCAGCAGCCACTTCAGCAGCTTTCCTCAGAGGGGTACCAACCAAAGACATATTAGAAGCTGCAACCTGGAGCTCAGTGCACACTTTTACCAAGCACTACCACCTACCTCTCTACTCCAAATCCAGAGCAGGCTTTGCCACTGCAGTTCTGCAGGGCTTGTTAGCCTCGCCAAATCCAATCTAGACCCAACCACCCAACCTCAGCTTTGGGATTCTACCCAAGTGTAATGACTGCAACAGTGAAACACGATGAACATAGTACAGTTGTGTACCTACCATAAATGTAGATGTTAGAGTGTATTCACTGTTGCAGTCCAGGTTACCCACCCACCATCCCCCTCTTTGCTGGGGCTATTCTGTACTTCTCAACTCTATACAACCTATGTGGTGTATTTGCTTGTAGATGAAGGAAATGTTTATAGTAATATATGCATGGTTGTTTGGCATATTTTTATGTTTTCAGCCATATCTGGGGACACCTGACATCTGGGGTAAGAAAAACTGAAGAAAATGGTGTCTGTTGCAACTTTTATATACCCCTGGCGCACTGACGTCGGGGAAGAGGCGACAGCAACTGATGCCAGACCAAGACTTTGGAACTTGGGCCAACTGAGGGTCGCCTGCCAGCAGGATAACCCAAGTGTAATGACTGCAACAGTGAATGCACTCGAACATCTTCATTTATGGTAGGTACACAACTGTACCTTTTGGGTATCATCAGGGACTCCCAGGTCTCTCTTGTCTTTTGTTCAGTTTATATTTAATAGACTAACTACCCAGGTGTCTGATTCATAGATGTCCAATGTGCTGCGTTTTTCAGAAACTGTATTTGCTGTCTAGATGTGTACTGTAGACGCCCCTAGATAGCAGTTACATGTGTTCACTTAGGACTGGTGCTGGATGGAGGGGATCGGAGTAAGCAGCCAATAGAGCTTCACCCAGCTTGCTGGAATGGTGTAGTTTGATGTGCTTTGTAAGGTTCTCTACTGCATTGCGAAGTACAGTATGGAAATAATGCTGCAGACAAACATCTGACCACCTGGCTCAACTTCCAAAGCTTTTGGAGTTGTGTACATTGGGTCACCCTCTCCATAGCATGGCTATCGGGATGCATGATATAAAAGCCAGAGACCTCTTCATCTATCTTGACTAAACAGGGGACCACCAAAGCTGTGATCATTTCCCATTTTGGGCCTTTTCTTTTCTTTTTGTGTAGAATAGTTGCATGGTTGACTTGCCTGTTATCTCTGACATAAAAGTCTTTTTAGGGTTAATGTCCCCAGGAAAGATTACCAGCAAATGTACTTACGGACAACAGATTTCAGCAAAGGATTTTTACCTTCATGGTCTTTTTAACCTTAGCTGTTCCCATTACATGTCTTAACATGACTTTGGAAGAGAATATTTTTGTTTAAAGAAGCACAGAGGTGAGTATTTTTGTTTAAAGAAGCACAGAGGCACAAACCATGAGGGGGCCTACTTTGAAAATAAAAAAGCTTCTTGCGTTAGAAGGAGGATCTATAGATCATTGTGTGTATTGTACCTAGTCAGGCACTGTAGCTAGATAGCACGTGCATAAGTTACTGAGCACATGCAAGATCAGTGCCATTTTGTATAGTCAAGAGTGAATGTAGGCAGGAATGGAGATGCACATGCGAGTGTGTTTGGAGTAATGAGTCATTCATTTGGCTTGAATACATGTTCAGTTACAACTCCTGATATGTTTATGTACAGTAAACAACTTAAACCCATCACAGTGCCTCGGTGTCTCATTTGAATTTGAGACGTGGTGTCAGATGGGGCCGCTGCAAACTACCTTATTGTTAATTGTTGTAACTGTGGAGGCAGTCATGAATCTAAATGAGAAGTGCTTAACTTTTGGTCATCAGTATCATAAATGTAAAAAAGTGGAATAATTTCAAAAGGCTTTGCAAGTTTAAGGTGGCACATGCTTCTTCAGATGCTCTTTTTGATAAAAGTAAGTAGATCAGATAGAGAACTGTAAGCAAACTGTTGATTGATGAAACAGTTGATTATCAATTGGCAACAGAGTGAAATATTTTGTACTGTACAGATTAATGGGAAACCTGTAGAGCTTAATTTAGACCATGGATCCCAGTGCAATGTTAAATCAGCGCAAATGTTTGCCAAAGTAAATGCTGGTGAGAAACTTGATTCAGCAAAGTGTGCAAACTAGTTGCTTATGGTGGTGAAGATATTCAAACTGATGGTGCAGTACTCACATGCCATTCTGCTGGAAACTGCTAGGACTTGCAGTTTTACCTAGTTAATACAAGTGCAGTCATTGTTGGGCCTCAAAGACGGTTTGAGAATGCGACTGCTTTTATTTAATAAAGAGGTCTGCCATATACGTCTGAACAACAACGATAGTTTTACACAGAATATTTTCAGTGAATATGCTGATATTTTCAAAGATGAGCTTGGCAAACTTTCTAGTCACATATTCCATGAAGTAAGCCCAGTTGTCGGCCCCGCAATGAAGGTTCCAGTAGCAATGCAGAGCAAAGTAAAAGCAGAACTTGATAAAATAGTGCATTTGGGTGTAATCATTCCAGTAAGAGAACCAATGGAATGGGCATCCTCCATGGTCGTAGCTCATAAGAAAAGCTCAGATATTCAAATATGTATTGTTCAGAGACTTAAAGCACTTAAACGTACTCATCAGATGCTCACAGTAGAAGTAGCCACTCTCGTGCCTAATGCCACTGTTTTTTTTCAGTCTTAGATGCAAAAAGTTCCTTTTGACAAATTTCGCTGGATCACAAATCTTCATTGTTAACCACTTTCAGTACACCATTTGGTAGATACAGAGTTTTGAGAATGCCATTTGAGATAAATTCTGCCAGTGAAGCATTTCAGTGTGCAGTAGAACAAATTTTTTCAGGTTATCTATGTGCTGTCATATTAGATGGCATTATTGTCAGGGGCAGTGGTGAAGATGAACATGATAGAAATCTCAGGAAAGTTCTAGATCATGCACATGAAGTAAATCTTAAACTGAATCCTCAGAAGTGTAAACTCAAATTGCAAGTTACTTATGTTGGGTCATTTGTTTACCATTTCTGGCTTACAACCAGATTCGTCTAAGCAAGCAGCACTTGAGATGCCAGTTCCAGAAAATGTCACATCTACATTTCTGTAATGTACAACCTAAATTAATAATATCCTTATGTCTCTTAACAGTTTCCCCTCTCTCAAACTGGTACCGCGGCACTAGGAAATCCCACAGTAATGAGTGAACAGCTCATTAAATAAAACTTCTAACTGCATGGATACTGTCCACCAAGGACAATCAGAGTGGGTTCCAAGCTAAAAGAAGCCATATTGCTTAATTGACTCGAGCATTAGATTGTTGACCTATTAGGGGCTGGCGTGCACACCACCAGAGGCAAAACTCACTGCTTGCTTCTCACCCATACTTTCCTAGTTCCGTTTTCTCTCCTATCATTCCTCCCTTTCACTGTGTAGACCTGCTCAATACGTTAAGGTATTGCTTTTTACAAAACATTTCCTTTAACTCCATTACTGCAAGCATTCGGTATCCATAGTATTACTGATTGTTTTTTGCAGTAGTCTGATCATAGCTCTTTGAATCCTGGCTTATCCCGCTCCATTTGCCTTCTCTTCACTCGGACTCACTCTGCTCCCCTACCCTACCCCCATTCTCGCCCACCTCCTCTTTCCTTGGCTTTATATTTCCCAAGACCACTCCTCTTAGCGCCATCATCCAATCAACTACACCATAACCTCACTCAGTCATTAACTCCTAACTGCCAAAAGCACACTTGAAAATCACCTACTCTTCCTCCATATTTCCAATATACAGACACTATCTCAGCCATATGTTTAATGTAACTCATCCTACAAAATGTCCAATACTACACAATTATTTCTATTTATCTTGTCTTACAGCACTGCTCTAATCATACTTTCCAAAGCCACCACTCTCCATAACATAAAATGCCCATCATTTTCAGGAACTCCTACTCTGTGACTATATCATTACAACCCAGTAGCATTAGCTTCTCAAATATCTCATCTTTGTTTAATTGTAGCAGTGTATACACTGAGAAATTCAGACTTCTCAACAATGTGAACTTTAAAATAACTCTTGGTTCTAGCTAAATCTCCCTCTAAAACCTACTACTTTAAACATCTTAGAAATCATCTCTTATTACTATTTCAAAGTAGTGACATACACCCCAACCCTATCCCTCCCCTCTCTACAAATGTCATTCATACCCTTGCCCCTTCTCTAGCTCACCCACCAACACTTGAAGCTTGTCACTTTTGACAATTTGCTTATAGCAATCAACATGTGTAGTATTTGCAATAAAATTACAGAATTTCATGCTTGGCTCTCAGTATACACCAGATATCATAGGTGTTAGAGAAACTTGGTTAAAGCCACAAATGTCTGATACTGAAATAATTCCAGCTGGTTATAATAATCTTCTCCATAACAGACTAAATAAGAAAGGCGGGTATAGCTTTAATTTATTGTAATTCATTACCCATTACACTCTTCTCCATGTCAAGCAGAAGTACCTCTCTAGCCCTCTTTGAGGAGCTTGGATGTATGGATGGGAAACAAAGTACACCCCTGGGATCCCACCTGTGTCCCTGCTGAACAGGGGGAATGGGTGCTGACTTTGAGGGAACATGGATGAAATTCTTAACTAAGCTTATAAGGGTCTACGGGCCAGTAGCCTAGTATCATCCTATGAGCCTATAAACCTATCCCAACTTTTGGAAACATGGCATGCCTTTTAAAATCCCTACAAATAAACAAACCTAAACAAGTAATCATAATGGTGCTATATATATTCCCCCTGGCCACAACATCCCTACTCTTGAAGATTTTCTACCCTGGACTGCCCGTAACATAGCTTAGGAAACTATGATTCTTGGGGACATAAACATTAATTGGCAAAATTTAATTACAGACTCCCCTAACAACAGTATTTATACAGATATACCCAACTTATTACAAGCCCTACCAGAGTACAAAATAACCAACCAGGATCCACCTTGGACTGGATCCTGGATGTTCTTTGTGTTTCACTGTTGCAGTCATTACATTTGGGTAATCTGCTAGCAGGTTGCCCTCAGCTGGCCTGATTAACAAAGTCTTGGGTCCTGCGTCGGTTGCTGTCCCTTCTTCCATGACGTCAGGTCATCAGGGGTATAAAACATGCAGCTGACACCATTACATCAGTCTTTCTTGCCGTGCATTGCCCAAAGCAGAAGCAGTTCGCAAGTGCCACTTGGCAGACTCCTGAAATTTTCGTTTTCGAGTTTCAGAACCGAAATCTTCAACTTAAAGCTAATTACCCCGTTGGGGAAACTCTTTCTTGCTCCTTACCGATGTCAGTTGTTGTTTATTGGCTTATCCAGGTTAGGGGTCGCCACAGTGGAACTCCGGTCCTCTAATGTTTGGTAGTGGCTTTTTACGTGCCGAGTTACGTCAGTAAAAGTGAATAATTGCATTACTTGTGGAAAGCAAGTACCTCATAAAGATTTTCATTTGTACTGTATTCCTTGCCTGGGCCCTGACCATGACGTACCTTGCTGTTGGTTTTGTGCTTTATTTAATCAGAGCACTATCCGTCATCGGTACATTTTTGCCTCTAAATATTTCATTTCTCTGCTTAATTATCCAGAAATGACATTGGTTAGCCATCCTACTACCGGGATTCTGAAGAAATGCAAAGATAAAGACAGAGACAGGCCGTCTAGGTCCAAAACTGCCGACGCTTCTCCTAAGCCAGTCGTCAGTTCGCCGGTACTCAGCGAGGCGCTTTCGCAGCCCCTGATACCCACTACTTCTGACTGGCAGGCCTCTACTGAGACCCATTCGGAGTCCGGTATGCCGTGAGATGCTTCACCTATGGAACCCGTGGATGTCTCTACCTTGGATGGGTCCGGAGCCGCTGTGCAGGCACCGGCTTCTGAGGGTGTATTCAGGCCTGCAAACTTGCATATTAAACCAACTCCACCTTCAATACTAAGGCCTAAATCTTGATCTATGTCTAAAAAAAGACGACCAGGCCACATGTTCAGGCCCCTATGCCTAAAAAGCAAATGAGCAGAATGGCTGAAGATATAGTTACTCTAATCAGGGGCAGTCAACCCACCGCCCCTTCTAAGAGGCCTAGGGCTGAGCTTGACTATGAATCTTCTGATCAGGACTCTGTTTCTTCTGACTCTTCTAATGACCTGGATTTGTCCATACCTACTTATGAGGATTCTGATGCTGAGGATTCCATTCCCTCTGCTCCCCCCCCCCCCCCGAGGACTTTTCTTTTGTGGAAACTTTACATACCTTAAGGGAGCATTTCCACTGGGAAAGTCAGGAATTTTCTGGATTTAAAAAAGAAGCTTAGGGATTTCCTTCTTCTACCTCAGTATAGGCCTTTGGCTATACCTCCTGTACTAGACATTGTTGATGTGTTTTTGGAATCCAGTATGGCCCCTGATTCCCTGCCTCCTAGTAAACCTGACCGATACTACAGGGTTCCTGAGTCCCACAAGTTCCTTTTCAAGAATCCTGTTGCAGATCCAGAAACCATTTCTCAGGGGCCCAAGGGGCATTAAGGCTTCTACTGCTAAAAATCCTACCCCTTCTGATAGAGACTCCAGGGTGCTGGATAGCTGAGGTAAAAAGGTTTATACTTCTGCAACCTTGGCAATCAGAACTTTAAACTACCATTTTCATATGTTAAAATATCAACAGCATATTATTGGACTGCTTAAACAGAAAATGATGATTTCTGACTGTGCGAAAAATAAAGATTTACAGGATTTATTGCACTCTGCTGAACAAGTTGGAAAACATACTTTGCAATGTGGTTTTGATTCTTTAGAGGCCTCTTGCAGGGCTGCTGTTACTGGGTCTGTGCTTAGAAGGCATGCTTGACTTAAGGAATAATCTCTTCCTGATCATGTTAAAGCAAAATTGTTGGATGCTCCTTTAAATCAGGACTGTCTGTTTTGTTCTAAAAAAGATGAAAGATAAAGCAAAATCTATGCAAACTGTAAAAGATTTCTTACAAGTGCAACCTCCAAGATTTAGTAGGCACTGGCCTACTAAGAATTGGTCCTTTCCAGCTCCTTCCAGATCTTTTCAAGCCAAACCCAGACGCACCAAAAGCAGCAGGTTTCAGTCCCAGGGGAGTCTCAGCTCTAAGGAATGGGGGGCCTCCACTTCCAAATCTGGAAATAGCAAGATCCCCCCCCCCATATGGTAAACAGTCTCAATGACTTTCCTTTAAAAATACCAAGTACTTACCTTTTAGCCGCCCCTTTGGAGGGAAAGATTGCTCTTCATTCAAAAAACTGGGAACTCATAACCCAGGACAAATGGGTTTTAAATATAGTGGGATACAAACAAAACGGGTGGCCAGACCTGCCCCCAAATCAGTGAGCAGAGGCTCAAAACCAAGTACTTTCCCTCTTAAACATGGGGGCTATTCAACCGGTACCAGAAGAGGAAAAGGGACAAGGTTTCTATTCCAGGCTTTTCCTGGTACCCAGAAAAGACAAATCATGACGTCCAATTCTGGACCGTCTACTCTAAACACCTTTCTGGACATTCCAAAATTCAAGATGCTGACTCTTCAATTACTTCTATGCTAGGCAAAGATGCTTGGTTGGCAACTCCTAGATTTAAAAGAAGCATACCTGCACACCCCAGTCAGGGAATCTTGCAGAAGATAACTACGTTTCAAAGCAGGCTACTTGCATTATCAGTTCTCTGAACTGCCCTTTGGCTTGTCTACTGCGCCCAGGGTATTCACAAAGTGCCTTGCTCCAGTAATTGCATTTTGCAGGCAAAGAAATATTCAAATATATCCATACCTGGACGATTGTCTAATTCAGGCAGAAAACCAGGGCATACTTCTAAATCATCTGGCATTTGTAAAAAATTTATTTTGTTTTTTTATTTATTTATTTATTTTAATTATAAAAGGTTCTAACTTGTCTGGGGTACACCATAAACGAAAATAAATCACAACTGGTACCCTCTCAACAGATTGCATTCCTGGGTGCAAGCTTGAATACAATTGCCAAGATGGCTTTCCTCACGCCAGAGAAGCAAATTAATTTGGTAACTAACTTCAAACAAGTGGCCACAAAAACCCTTCTATCTGCAAGACAAATACTGCAAGCCTTGGGGTTCATGGCCTCCTGCATTCTTCTAATTCCATATACAAGACTGCATATGAGGAAACTACAGTGGTACTTAAAAAGTCTATGGAGTTAACATTGTCGCAGCCTGGAAACAATGATTCCTATCATACCTTGCCTATCCCTGGAGCTCCTATGGTGGGCAGAGGCCTGCCACCAAAACAAGGGACTGTCATTCACACTACCCCCTGCCACCCAAACCCTAACTACAGATGCATCAGACTATGCATGGAGGCTCACCTGGCAGGGAAGTGCATTCAGGGCAAATGGAACCTAAATCAAATGCACCTACATATCAATCAAAAAGAAATGTTAGCTCTACAGAATGCTCTGACAGCCTTCAAGGACTACATTCTTCCAGGACAACTAATGGTAAAGACTGACAACACGACGGTTATGTGGTACATAAACAAGCAGGGGGGTACACATTCCTACCCCCTCTGCAGACTAGCCATGGCATTGTGGAACACAGCCTTGAGCTACCAAGTGCAACTACAAGCTCAATTCCTGCCAGGAAAATTGAATACACTGGCAGACAGACTAAGCGGAAATCTCATGGAACCACACGAGTGGAAACTGGAACCATGGATTTTCAACATGTTGACAAGCAAATGGGAGAGCCCAGACATGGATCTATTTGCCTCCCGCCAGAACTACCAGTTGGACAAGTTTTGCACAAGGACTCCCCACAAACAAGCCTGGAAAGTGGATGCTCTGTCCTTCAGCTGGAAAAACCTATCAGTCTACGCCTTTCCTCCTCTGCCTCTGCTCTCCAAAGTTCTGCTAAGTCAAACAGGACAAACCAAGAATGATTTTGATTGCTCCACACTGGCCACACTAGCACTGGTACCCACTCCTGTGTAATGTGTCACAAATATCTCCATGGCACCTGCCTCCGACACCTTCCTTGCTGTTTCAGCAGGAGAAACAAATTCTGCACCCTCCGCTTCCAACATTGAACCTTGCAGCCTGGCTAATCACTTAAATTCACCCTTAACATCCTTCAGCAAACGTGTGATGGATGTCATCTTGGAGGCGAGAAGACCTAGTACTAGAAAATCTTATGCTGACAAATGGAAAAGATTCTGTGCCTGGAACCAATCTTTAGGGATGAGCACAGCAGCACCCAATTTGCCTCAGATATTGCAATACTTAACTGAGGTGCTTCACAAGGCCTGTCTTTTTCCTCTATTAAAATCCACGCCTCAGCTATTTCAGCTCACTATAACACAGAACCACCCCTCTTTTCTCATCCCCTGCTCAAGCAGCATCTCAGAGGGGCAAAGAACTTGAGACCACCCAGGAGAGCTCCTACCCCTGCCTGGGGTCTTAACTTTGTTTTGGAGAAGCTCACACTACCTCCTTTCAAGCCAGCTGCTACTGCAGACTTAAAATTTCTTTCTTGGAAAACAGACTTCTTTTAGCAATCACTTTGGCTAGAAGGATATCTGAATTACAGGCCCTTATGGCAGTGGAGCCTTTCATCATCTTTCATGCAGACAGCGCATCTCTGAGGACCAATCCATCCTTCATGCCCACGGTGGTTTCCATTGTGGCTCTCAATCAGTCCATTCATTTGGCAACCTTCTTTCCCAATCCACAGAACAAAGGGAAACGGATTCTGCATTCCTTCGACGTGCACAGACAACTTAGATTCTATTTGGACAGAACTAAATTTCGAAGAAAATGTGAACAATTGCTAGCAGCATTTGCTGCTGGGGCAGAGGGGAGTGCTATTTCAAAACAAACCATTTCTAAATGGATAAGCCATTGCATTCTTTTCTGCTATAAGCACCATGGAAAACCTATCCCCCAGGGAATCAGATCTCACTCCACCAGGGCTGCATCTATTTCTGCAGCCTTTCTCAGATGTTCCTACCCAGGGATATTCTAGAAGCTGCTACCTGGAGTTCTGTACATACTTTCACCAAGCATTATCATTTACCAATTTTCTCTAAATCCATAGCTGGCTTTGCCACTGCTGTCTTGCAGGGCCTTATAGCTGGTCCTAATGCTGTATAAATTCCTCCTCCCAACCATAGCATCTGGGCATCTACCCAAATGTAATGACTGCAACAGTGAAACACGAAAAACATAGTACAGTTGTGTACATTTAACATAAATGTAGATGTTCGAGTGTATTCACCTTTGCAGTCCTGGTTACCCTCCCTCCAGCCCCCTGCTTTTCTCTAACTATACCTTTACTTTCTTTTACTATGCTTAAAAGCCTTTTTGGTGTATTTGCTTTTGTTTGGAGGTATATTTTTGTGTTTTTAATTTTATTTGCTCCCCATTTGGGGGGCACCTGACATCTGGGGCAAGAAAAACTGATGTAATGGCATCTGCTGCATGTTTTATACCCCTGACAACCTGACGTCATGGAAGAAGGGACAGCAGCCGATGCAGGACCCAAGACTTTGTTAATCAGGCCCACTGAGGGCATCCTGCCAGCAGATTACCCAAATGTAATGACTGCAACAGTGAATACACTCTAACATCTACATTTATGGTAAGTGTACACAACTGTACTTTTCAAATCCACACAAATACTCCAATACTGGTACCCTCCTCAACATCTTAAGCGACCGCTCACCTACTTTTACATATAAAACCCATACTCCAGTTCCCAAACCCCATTCTTTCAAAACATCTAAAAACATAACCAATTTCTCTCAAACATCTCTCATCAACTCCCTAAAAGCCCAAAATTGGAACCCTCTTAAAATGTTACTTTAGAAGAAG
Source organism: Protopterus annectens (assembly GCF_019279795.1). NCBI lineage: Eukaryota > Metazoa > Chordata > Ceratodontiformes > Protopteridae > Protopterus > Protopterus annectens. The sequence goes on from NC_056747.1 coordinate 722,318,145, forward strand.
CTGTAAACTATTTTAATAACGTCTTTCTTGATGCCCTAAATATTTAGCCCCCATTTGATATAAAAGGACAAAACTTAATCATGCTCCATGGTTTACAAAACCAACTAAAATTCTCCTCTCTGGAGACCGAGCCTGGAAAGAATGGCGCAAATACAAAAACCAAGAAAATGAAATTACCTTTAAACAGCCCTGTAACACAGCAAAGAAATTAATTAAAAATGACGGGAAAAAATGTTTTGCACAACAACTATCTAATAAAAAAAAAACCTAAAAATTCTGGAAATCTGCCTCTTCTATCCTTAATCCAAGGACCATACAAACCCATCACCTTTCCCTGATAAAGACCCACAACAAATAGCTTGTATCTTCAGCTCACACTTTGATAGCATCCTTAAACTTAAAAAGAACTGCTTCCAGCATCAAATAACTGCCCAAATAATACCACCAATACCTCAATTTCAATATTGTCTTTACAAAAGGCAAATATTTCTACCTTGTTGCTTTGCCAAGAGCACCCAGACAAACAACAACAGCAGCATGAAAATGAGAAAGCACACTTTGAAGTCATGGAAGTCCAGAAAATTTTACTTGTCACGTCTGGATGAACTTCGAAATCATACAGCTTCAGACCCAGTTCTACAGAAGCTGAAACTTATCAGTCAAGGATGGTCTTCACAAGAAACTAGTCTGCCACTTGACATATAGAAGTGTTTTCCCTACAGAGATGAACTTATGGAAGATGAAATCGTAATGAAGGGTCCTAAAGGGATAATTCCTACAACATTAGAAAAGTAATATATCAAATTTTGCATTGTGGTCACCCAGGTACTGATTCAACCAAAAGAAGGGCAAGAGGCATAATATTTTGGCTTTCTATGTCAAAAGATATAGATAAGGAAACTCTAGCATGTTCCATTTGCAGTAGTACTAAATAGCACCAACAAAAAGAACCATTTCAGCTAAACCAGATTCCTGAATTACAATGGTCGACAGTTGCTACTGATATTTCTGAATGGCATGGTCAGCATTACTTAGTGTTAGACTCTCTTATTCAAATTGGTTTGAAATTGACCTTCTTAACTTAACGTCCAGCACTGTCATTAAGAAATTGAAGAGTCATTTTTCTGTCCATGGTGTTCCGCACAAAGTCACATCTGACAGTGGTGCATGGTTTACAAGTCAGCAGTTCAAGAAATTTGCTGACTCTTGGGACTTTGTCCATGTTAATAGTAGTCCTGAGTATCCACAGTCCAATGGATTAGCTGAGAGTGCAGTTCAAAGTGTGAAACATTCCAGAGAGATGGTACCAGTGTCTTTTTTAACCTACTTAATCTCAAACATTCCTCGAGATAACTTGCTTGGTTCACTTGCTCAGAGATTAATGTCCAGACTGACTAACAGCTTTACTGATCATTAAACAATTAGTACCAAATGTAAAGCAAACAGAATGGTCAAGGTTCAACTTTCGAGAAAACATCAGTCACAAAAGTTGTACTTGGGTAAGTCCAGCAAACCTCTTAGACCTTTAAGACTGGGAGAGAGTGTGAGAATGCAAACATCTAAATAATATGGCCAAGTGAGTATTGTCAAAAACCTTTGCAAAGAACCAAGATCTTGCATCATACTGTCTGATGGAATGGATTTCTGAAGGAATCGAAGACTCATACTACCACTCTCTAAACCAGTGACGCAGCAGCTTGCCTTTGCCAAAGGCACTGTTTGTCAGAGTGACACTACACTTGTTTAAATTCCAAAGGAGCTACACTTATTTAAATTCCAAAGGACAAGTGTACTTTCTTGAAGTAATCCTGCTATAACCCCTGAAGTTCTAATTGAGAAAGAATCCCCAGATACTGTCCCTGTTGCTAAACCCAGTCTGGTCTTTGTGACAAGATTGGATAGAATTTCTAAACCCATTTCAAGATGCACAGCGAGTTTGGACTTGAATTAATTTGTTGTTAGTTGTTAATGTGATATCCAGCGTGTTAAAAATATCTTGTTCTCCTATTGTATGTATGACGCCTGTGCACTGGCCCAGTAATCAAGGAGCCTCAATCCTCACCACTAACACCAGAGAGGGACGTGCACATTGGGAGAATGAACAGTACAGTGTTACCAAATACAAGCAAGTACCCTAAGAGCTTAAATTTCTGTAAGCAAACCAGCCACAATTAAAAGGTTTAAATATATTTAATGATTAATAAAAGCACAAGACAATATTCATTAACTCAGCACAGTAACAAAGTTCACAGTCACAGGAAATACTTTAAAATAACATAGGACAGTCTCACATAAGTATAGAAAGCATCTACACTAATCTTGTTATATTCCTAGCTATCTGCAAGAGAAATTATGTTCTAAATAACTTACTTACAGAGCAAGGCAAAATGCTGGTGAGTTACCAGGTCCAGAACAAAATGCACTCTCTGAGGTAGTTAAGTTAATAATTCACTTTACTGCTGGGTTAGCTTGATGACCTCACTGTTTGGCACTTGCATCGAGTTCCCAGGCTAAACAGATGCCAACAGAATTTAACATGTCTCTATGAAAAATACTTATCTCTTAGAAGCTGACAATTCTTTCTTATAATTATTTAGTTTACATTTGTTGACCGGGATTGTACGTTTGAGCTGAAGTGCCCTTTTTCAGCGGAGGCCCGGGGAGAAAAGCTCCAACATATAAAGTTTGCATTATAAATTAGCATTAAACAGCAGTGTTACAGGATTATTACAAGGTATTAAGTAGCGATACAATGTTATACAGTGTCAATCAGGAGTATAGCATAACTATTTCAAGATGTATAAAAAGAGTTATGTCATTAAGATGAGTATAGTTTTTGGGGTAAGTGGTTAAAAAAACCCAGTTTTATCATGATGTAGTTGCATTAAGGCAACACAATTACAATAGAATGTTTCTCTGAGGAAATTTGCTTAATAGATTGTAGAAGACAGTAGAAAGTGTAGTCAAGGAAGATTAGAGAGAGCTAGTGAGAATTGTGAGTTAAGGGCAGAAAGTAGATTAAGGTTTGAGAAGTAGAGTATGTTAAGGAGGGAGAGTGCAATGGCAGGACCAGTGACTTTTAAATTGCTCTTTGGTGGCTTGTCTTAAATTGTTTAGGATGGTGTAAGGGTCCTGATGTCTAGTGGGAGCCTATTCCAGGTAATAGTGGGGTGATAGCTGTACATGTTGCATCCAAATTTAGACTTGGGTTTGTAGATTTGTATTCGGTCTTGGTTAGAGCTTCGGAGAGGTCTGGAGGGAGAATAATGGGAGATGAGAGGGGATAGTGCTGGGCAAGTAGGAAGGCTGGTATAGGATAGAATAGATGAGCTGGAGCTGAGAGAGAATGTGGTGGGGTAATTCAAGCCAGTTTAGGTGTTTTAGAGAGAGAGACAGTGATGGGATTAGTAGGTTTGTTGGGCAGCAAATCTAGCTACCTTGTTGTAGGTAGATTCAAGTTTAGTCAGGAGTGCTGAGTTAAGATTTGTGAGAATTTGAGGATTGTACATTAGACTGGGTAGAAGGTAGGTGACAGAGAGAGAGAGAGAGTAATCTTGGCTTCAGAGGTAAGGAATTTCTTGTTACAGTAAAGGAGCCCTAGTTTTGAATGTGTCTTTTTGATAGTTATTAACATGCAAGTCAGATTTAAGCTGATCGTCGATGGTTGCGCCTAAGAGTTTAGTACTGGATTCTACCTGAATGGGTGTGTTAAGGGACAGTATGGAGGAGGAGGGTTTAATATTTATGAACTTTTTAGGTAGGAAGAGTAACCGCTTTGTTTTTTTTTTTTTTTAGGGTTAAGGATGAGCTGGTTGTTGGAGCCATGTTTCAACTAAGTTGAAAGATGCCTGAGTAGCTGAGAAGAACTTAGAGGGAGAGTTGGCTGTGGTGATGACTGTAGAGTCATCTGCGTATTGCACTAAAGATGACTGAGGACAGGGAGGTATAGAGCTGATTAGTAAAGATATTAAAAAGTAAAGGCCCTAGGATAGACCCTTGAGGTATATCCATTTTGACAGGGAGAGGAGGGGAGAGTGCAGAGTCCATCTCACTGATTGAGATCTATAAGTTAGGTAGCTGGAGAACCCTGCAACAGTATCAGAGGAGAAGTTGAGGTTATGCAGTTTGTGCAGCAGAAGAGAGTGAGAGACGGTGTTGAAAGCTTTTGAGAGGTCCAAGAATAGGCAAGAAATAAGTTTATGATCATCCATGGCTATAGAGATTGTGTTGAGGAAGGATAATAGAGCTGTAGTGGTGCTATGTTTGGGTCTGAAGCCGTGCTGAGTGGGTGTAAGCAGATTTTCTGTATTAGATACTGCATAACTTGTTTATGAATACATTTTTCTAGTACTTTAGAGAGAGGGGAGAGGATAGCGATAGGTCTAAAGTTGGAGATATCAGAGGAGCTGCATCCTTTGTGTATAGGTAGAGTGTAGCATTGTTTCCAGATGGAAGGGACTTTAGATTCAGAGATAGAGCGATTAATTAGGATAGATACAGGGAGAGCAAGAGAGTCAGCTGCTAATAGAAGAAAAGTGGAAGGAATATTGTCAGCTGATGCTGAGCATGGTTTTAATTTAGAGAGTAGAGTTTTGATGTAGCTAGTAGGTACAGGTTTAAGGGAGAAGGTATTTGAGGAGATAGTATTAGGAGTAGGTTCAGAAAAGTTGGAGATGTTAGTAGTAGAGGAGTTTGGGTTAGGATTCGGTAGCTTAGATATTGAATCGATAAAAGAAGTATTGAAGATAGTGGCGGTTTCTTCAGATGTCTTGTCTGGGCATGGATTTGGGGGAGCTAAGATTACTGGGATGTAATATTTGGTAAATAGAGTTCCAGAATTGTTTAGAAGCTTGCCAGAAACTGGAAGTCGTAAAACAGTTACCTTGAAAAACTGTAATTACCTCTCTTTCAAACAATAGAAAGAATTTCCAGCTGCAGACATTCTATCTTTTAGTTCTGGTAAACACACTCATAAAATTCTTTATTTTATCAATTTATTTTCTTAGAGTTTTGCAAGTTAACTCTGTATATCCCAGTTTCTACTATGAAACATACATTTACATAGGCATAGAGTTTGTGCACATTTCTGCACTTTTCCAGCAGGGTGCACTGTGGTTGCAATCTTAACTCAGTACAGAGCATATAGTTTTTTGACATTTTTTAAAGCAGGCATACAAATCATATTACTAGTCACAAATGACATAGAATTAATTACAAAAGTCTATCTAGCTGGGCTGGCAGTGTCACAGTATGTTGATCAAATCAAAGAGGGAGGATGTAGGTTGTTGTGCGTATTGTACTTAGTCAGCCACTGTAGCTAGATGACATGTGCATATAAGTTACTGAGCACATGCCAGATCAGTGCCATTTTGAGTAGCAAGGGTGAATGCAGGCATGAATGGAGATGCAAATGCAACTGTCTGAAGTAATGAGTCAGCTTATATACATATTCCAGTTACAGCTCCTGATGTGTTTACGTACAATAAACAACTTGAACCCATCACAGTGCTTCAGTGTCTCATTTGAATACAAGAGACATGTGACAGAGTCTTACAACTAAAACTATGGAAAAGTTTTTTCTGTACAAAAATTCAAAACACACGAGAGATGAAGCTAGTTCTGAGAAGGACTTAATTTTGTAACCCTTTGTAACCTCAGCATTAACCAGCCTCCCTTATTCTGGGGGGGGGGATGAAGAAGGTAAATCACCTGCAGAATGAAGGAAAAAATACAACACCACAGTGTAAAAATCCAAGTTTCAGCGATGTTGTGCATTGAATATGCTGCATTCTCAGCTGAAGTTAAAAAATCCTGTTTTGTGGAAATGGATGAACGTTTTGTTACAGTCATGTAAAGCATGAAAATATTGCGATTTATATACACTTGTTAACAATGGGCTTTGGGGTCTGCCAGGTGTGTTGACCTCTCATTGGCCAGAAGCTCATCTGCTTCAGATTGGTCAAAAACATATGCCCCTTTATTTGCATATCGGGTAGTTCTAACCATATGGAAGTGAAGTGATGTACCTGACTTGCTGACAAACCCCTTTACATCTTTGCAGCTGGCATAACATTAATGTCTGAAAAACTAAGTTTAACAATCTACTTTACAGAAAAAAATCTGTTTGGTCCCAGACCTCCTGAATAATCTTCATATCTATCCCTAAAAACATACAGTCTCAAGCAAGAAGCATCAGAAATAGTGTAAAGGGTATGGGAGGCAGATTACTTCTCAGGGAGTCTGAGCTGAACTGTTCCCAGTGAGATGGTCAGCATCACTTGCTGAGTGCCTAGCTCTGGAAGCTCCACTCAACTTGGTCTATAAATCTTGAGTGCTGTGAAAAATTAAATAGGCTGTCATCCCAACATTGGAAATGTAAACCAAGTTGTCATGCAGATAACATGGGAGCTAGTAGCCACCCGTAATTGTGGGGGACTGAAGTCAGAATTTACAGTGAAGATTTATTTATTTAATTTTATTTAACATTTGTTAACCGGGAAAGTCCGACTTGGAACAAAGCCAATTTTCAGCGGAGGCCTGAGGAGAAAGGCTTCAGATGCGTGTCTTTGTAATGTAAGATGACAGTGTATTATACCAAACGTGTATTTGCGGGTAGGTGTTTGCTAAATGGGTTCCCACTTTTACAACTCCGAGAGCTTATACACTGGTATTTGCATTAAAACTGACTTGGAAAATTTTGTAAAAATATAAAAACAATGAACAGTAAAAGTTTGCATTTTTGGTGTTATGCAATTTAGTGAGATTAAAAGTTTTAAACATGCTGTTGATGACCTTCTTTTATGGGGAGTTAAACTGCCTTACTGCCCTTGAGTAAAAAAAATGGAGGTAGAGTTGTCTGTTCTTTTAGTTAGAGTATCCTTGAATTATGGAAATTGTGCCCTCATAGTTCATGAAAAATAGCCTGTTGAAGAGAAGTATAGAACCAAAAGTGGAATATTGTTGCGCTGTGAGTGACCTTCATCCCAGTCTAAGGGGTGAGATAGAAAAATGTCTTCCTTTTTAGAGAACCGCTTCTTTACAGAAGTTGCCCACCACGTGGCATTGCTCCAAGTAGAGCTGCAGTATGACCTGATCTATGTTTTCAGCATAGCCCTCCATGTGGCTTAACTCCTTACAGCATGAGGTGATGAAAGGCTTGCATAAACTGCCTTACTGCAGGTTGTTAGTCTTGAGCTAAAAAAAGTAAGCTATCCTATTGCAGGATGTTAGTGGTCTATGCTTACTCATTTATCCAGGGAGTCTGCTTAAGAACAAATAAAAACAGAATTTTAAAGATGGTCAACCACCTTGTTGCCTTTAGCTTTTTTGTTAATTTGCACTTTTAAATGCTTCCTGCTTTTATAGGAAAGCAGAAATGTGAAGATGTCCACTGTTTTTCTATCATAGTAATTTATAACAAGGTAAATGTTATACATGGGTGAAAAGATCTATTTTAAGGCTGACCTGTTTAAAGAACCATTATGGAAATCTAATATTAAAACGCTGAAGAAATACCACCAAACCACAGGAGCTATTCAGAGTTCCTGTCTGTTTTTATACCTTAAAACTGCACTGTGTGAAAGTAGAAAACGTAATCAAGGATGCATGGAGGATAATCATTCAATTGAAGCCATTAAATAAAATAAAATGAACAACGTTCATTTAAAACAGTAAAGTGATGGTGTCTATAAAGGTGAACAAAGAAATAAGTGGAGACCAGTCCTTCATGAGTTTGCTTGGAGTCATCATAGTGTTCTAATCTGTGGTACTCATGTCCATGGCGTTTATCCTTTAGTTCTCCAATCTTACAGCCTTCCTTAGTTGGACGCCTTGTTTGAATGAAACCATTTTCCCAATTCATTGGTGTTGAGGTTTTTCTCCTACTGTGTGGCCAGAGCCTGTATGATCAGGGTTTTGACAAGTCCTTAGAAATGGGCTGAGGTTGTTGAAAGTGTGATGCTTCTGATTGCAGATTCTGGTTGGAGAGTCACCTACAGATGTGGTTGCTGCTGGGTGTACAAATTAGGGTCCATTGCCAGTAGCAATTCATAATTTCATATGTTCTCAGTGATTCAGCTAAAGGGTCCAGGACTTTAGTAGTCATGTTTTTTCAAGACCAGAACACAGTGGATCAAACTGGAGTTGAGAAAAAGGGGCTCTGTCGGCACAGAGTCTAATTTGCCAAGAGAGTTCTTTATTCTCGACCATAGCATTTTTATTACCTCCTAAGTTGGTCATAGTGGATGGTCTTTAATATAAGAAAACAGAAACCCACATGGCCAGGGAATTCCTGTAGGCGTTTAGTGAGTGGGTTCCTTGAGATTCCAGTTCTTGTCTTAGACATGTGTTCTGCTTTCCTCCTTTTCAGTCTACTAATTGTTTAGAAAGCTTTGCAGCATCTGCATTGTGCTCTGTATACTGTTATTCAGAGTTCCTGGTCGTCATGCTTTTGAATGTAGCGTGCTAGTAAAGGGACAGGTAAACTGGCTGGAACCACTCGTGGTTGCACTGAATCTGCAGTGGGGGGGGTGTACATTTAAAGGCTGCTGTGGGAGTAGCATGTTTATTTCCTAAAAATTCCTGGGTCTCCTGTTTTTTGTGGGTGAAGCCGGGGATTCTTTAGTACCTCTGTTAGCTGCCTGTTATTTTATATTATCACCTAGATGTTCATCGTGCATACAGCTGCAGTAATCACAGATGGGTTTTCAGCCGTCAGGCGGTCCCTCGGTTGGCCGAATTCCAAAGTCTTGGTCCGGCGTCGGTTGTCGTCGCTTACTCTTCTGACGTCAGTAAGGCCAGAGTATATAAGACACAGCCGACGCCATGTTCTTCAGTCTTTTTTGCCGCGCGGTGCCCGAAGCAGAAGCAGTTCGCAAGTGCCGGTCGGCCAGCTCCTGAATTACAAAAAAATTGGAACCGAAGTCTTCTTTAAAGCTAAGTACCCTGTTGGGGAAACTTTTCTTGCCTCAGACCGATGTCAGAAAAAGTTAATAATTGTATTTCTTGTGGGAAGCAAATACCGCATAAGGATTTCCATTCCCGTTGCATACCTTGTTTGGGCCCAGACCACGACGTCTCGGGCTGTCGCTTTTGCGCTACCTTCAATAAACGTACTATCAAGCATCAGGCGGAGTTCGCCCAACATTACTTTGGTAAAGCTTTTGATTATAAGATGTCGTCGGACACTCCGACTACCGTTTTGTCCAAAAAATGCAAGGAAAAGGACCGACACGCGAGACCCGCGGTCTCTGCCGACACCACGCCAAAACAAGCTACACGTGGTCCGGTTCTCAGCGAGATGCCTTTGCAGTCCCTGACTACCGACGACACTCCTTTGGCGGTGTTTTCTGTACCCGAGACCGCTGGGTCCTCGGTCCTTTCCCAGACTACAACCGAAGCCCCTGCTAATGTCGAGCCTACTAATGTGGACAGGTCCACCTCCACCCATGGTGTATTTAGGCCCTCATCTTCTTTTTCAATAAAGGCTTTTACTAAATCCAAAGCAGCCAGGCATCCCACAAGGCCTGTTGCACAGGGCCCATCTCCTGGACCCATGCCTAAGAAACAGATGCTTAAAATGGCTGAGGATTTAATTACTCTTATCAGAGGTTCTCAGCCCCCTCCTGACAAGAGACCCAGAGTGGAGGAAGAATCTCCCTCTTCTGATCAGGGATCCATTTTATCAGAACATTCTGATGCAGAGGAACACTCTTACTTCCTTTTTGAGGATTCGGATGCAGAACAGTCTATTCCTTCTGTATCCCCTCCTGAGGATTTTTCTTTTGGGGAAACCTTGCACACTTTGAGGGAACACTTCCATTGGGAAAGCCAAGACTTTTCAGATTCCAAGAAAAGACTTAGGGAATTTCTTTGGTTACCTCAGCACAGACCTCTGGCTATACCCCCTGTTTTGGATGTACTGGATGATGTCTATTCGGAGGCTTGCCTTAACCCTGATTCTCTGCCTCCTGCACCAGTAAAACCTGATAGGTATTACAGAGTACCCAGCTCTCACCAATTTCTCTACAAAGGCCATAATGCTGACCCTGAAACCATTTCACAAGGCCCCAAGGGATTAAAGGCCTCCACTGCCAAGAATCCACTCCCTGCAGAAAGGGAATCCAGATCTATAGAAAGGTGGGGTAAAAAGGTATATACCTCGGCCACCCTAGCCATGAGGGCTTTAAACTGTCAGTTTCATATGATTAAATATCAACAGTTCCTGTTATCACAATTAAGGAACAAAATGTCTCAACCTGAACAACCAGATTTAAAAGAGTTACAGGATATGATGCATAGTGCGGAGCAAGTGGGTAAACACACTTTACAATGTGGTTATGATGCCCTAGAGGCTTCCATTAGAGCGGCTGCCACAGGATCAGTCATTCGCAGGCATGCCTGGCTTAGGGAACAAAATTTACCTGATCATGTGAAAGCTAAACTTCTTGATGCTCCTTTACAAAAGGATGTATTATTTGGTACTAATGCTGAAGACATACTACGGAAAATGGAAGAAAAAGCCAAATCTATACAAACTGTCAAGGCTTTCTTACAGGTCCAACCACCACGTTTTAGCAGAAATTGGCCTTCAAAAAACTGGTCCTTTCCAGCCACTGACAAGCCCCAAAGAGGCAGATAAGACGCACAAGGGGCAGAGGGCAATCACAAGGATCATATAGAGGCAGACAATGGCAGTCTCCAGCACCAAGAGGTGGTGAAGACAGTGCACAACAATACAGGAAGCAAACCCAATGACTCCCTCATTTCCATGCCAAGCAAGTCTCAGCTGACAGCGCCTTTGGGAGGGAAACTAGCATTATTTGCAAACAATTGGCATATTGTCACAACAGACAAATGGATACTGGACATTATAAACAGAGGCTACAAATTTCAATTTCACACTCTTCCAAAAATGAGAGGCATGCCAAACCTGCCACAAAATCAAAGGGCAGAGGCACAACTGCAAATTTCAAAGCTCCTAAACATGAGAGCTATACAAAAGGTACCTACACTCCAACAAGGTCAAGGTTTTTATTCAAGACTTTTTCTGGTACCAAGAAAAGGAACCGACTGGAGACCCATTTTGGACTTATCCATCCTAAACACATTCCTACTGCCAAAATTCAAGATGCTCACATTACAGCAGCTTCTTCCCATGCTGGGCAAGGAGTTTTGGCTGGTAACATTGGACCTCAAGGAGGCATACCTGCATGTCCCAATCAGACAAAGCTGCAGAAGATACCTCAGATTTCTTGCAGGTTCAATCCACTATCAATTCTCTGCATTGCCCTTTGGCTTATCTACTGCGCCCAGAGTATTCACAAAGTGCCTGGCATCAGTGATTGCCTACTGCAGACTTCAAGGGATACAAATTTACCCTTATCTGGACGACTGCCTGATCCAAGCGGACAGCAAACATACTACTGGAACATCTGGCTTATGTGACACGGTTACTGCTTTCTCTGGGATATACCATCAACAAGGAGAAATCAAGACTAACACCATCTCAGAAAATAACCTTCCTGGGTGCCAACTTGGACACAAACACCCAGATGGCATATCTTACGCCAGAAAAACAAGGGCAACTGTCTCAGTACTTCAAAACACTAGCAAAAAGTACCAGGCTTACTGCAAGGAAAATCCTGCAGGCTCTGGGATTCATGGCATCTTGCATTCTGCTAATCCCATGTGCAAAGCTGCATATGAGGAAACTTCAATGGTACCTAAAAAATCTATGGTCTCAACACAGTCACAGTTTGGAAGCAATTATACCAATAATTCCATGTTTGCAAAAGGAATTTCTATCGTGGGCCCAAGCATGTCAAGTAAACACAGGCCTTCCATTCTGCAAGCCTCAAGCAAAACAAGTCATAACCACAGACGCCTCAGATTACGCCTGGGGGGCGCACATGAAGGACAGGTGCATTCAGGGCAGATGGTCCCAAAAGGAAAAGCACCTTCACATCAATCAAAAAGAAATGCTAGCAGTGATAAATGCAATTACAGCTTTCAAGGACTTCCTGCATCCAGGACAATTACTGATAAGAACAGACAACACCACAGTAATGTGGTACATAAACAAACAAGGAGGAACACATTCATACCCCTTGTGCAGACTAGCCATGACTCTTTGGAACTTGGCTCTGGAAAGACAAATCGAACTTCAAGCACAATACTTGCCAGGACTGGAAAACACACTGGCAGACACTCTAAGCAGAAATATGACAGATCCACACGAATGGAAGTTACATCCTCAGGTGTTTACAGAGATAATCCAAGCGTGGGGAGGCCAGACATAGATCTTTTGCCTCCCACAGGAATCATCAACTGAAAAAGTTTTGTTCAAGGACCTTTCATCCAAAGGCCTGGAAAGTGGACGCCCTTTCATTCAGTTGGGCAGCATGGACAGTTTATGCATTCCCACCTCTGCACCTTCTGCCCAAGGTGCTTTTGAAAGCAAGAACAGACAAACCGAGGATGATACTGATTGCTCCAGATTGGCCAAGGCAACACTGGTATCCACTCCTGAGGAGCCTAACACATACTCCTCCCTGGTCCCTGCCTCTAATGCCTCTCCTACTGACTCAGAACAGCTACAAAACTCTTCACAGTCAGCTGAAAACACTCAACCTCGCTGCATGGAAAATTCCTTGACACCACAACAGTCCCTACTCTCCAAGGAGGTGCAGGATGTCATTTTGGAGGCCAGAAGACCATCTACTAGAAAAGCTTACTCTGCAAAATGGAAGCGGTTTTGCTGTTGGAATGAGAAAAGAGGCCAGGACCCTAGAAAATTGAACTTGCCTCAGGTTTTACAGTACCTAGCTGAACTGCTGAACAGTGGACTTTCATTTTCTTCCATAAAAATACATGCCTCAGCCATTTCTGCAGAATTCAACACGGATCCTCCTTTATTCTCTCACCCACTCTTACGACAGTTCCTCAGAGGGGCTAAGAATATAAGACCTCCAAGGAAGCAACCAATACCAGCCTGGGACCTTAATTACATACTAGAAAAATTAACATTGCCTCCCTTTGAACCTGCTGCCTCAACAGATCTGCAACATTTGTCCTGGAAAACAGCTTTCCTTCTGGCCATCACTTCAGCTCGTAGGGTTTCTGAACTACAGGCCCTCATGGCGGTGCAGCCCTTCCTCATCTTCCATCAGGACAGGGTTTCCTTCGACCATCCCATCTTTTATGCCAAAAGTGGTATCCAGGGTAGCCTTAAATCAAGCCATACACCTACCTACCTTTTATCCTAACCCTCAAAACAAAGGGGAGAGGCTGCTTCACACTTTAGACATCCATAGTCAGCTACGTTATTATTTGGACAGAACAAAGTCCTTCAGGAAATCAGAACAACTTTTTGTGTCCTATGCAGAGGGGCTCAAGGGAAACCAGTTACCAAACAGACCATTTCCAAGTGGATTGGCCACTGCATATGGTTTTGTTATTCCTATCATGGGAAATCTGTCCCTACTGGTATCAGATCTCACTCCACCAGGGCCACAGCCACCTCTACAGCCTTCCTCAGAGGCGTTCCTACTAAGGATATTTTGGAGGCAGCCACTTGGAGTTCTGTACATACCTTCACAAAATACTACCACCTACCCTTATATTCCAGAACAAGAGCAGGCTTTGCCACTGCTGTTTTACAGGGCATTCTGGCTCAACCCAGTTCCTCATAGTACCTACCACCCTATGCATAGCTTTGGGACTCTACCCATCTGTGATTACTGCAGCTGTATGCACGATGAACATAGTACAGTTTTGTACCTACCATAAATGTAGATGTTCGAGTGCTAATACAGCTGCAGTACAGGTTTCCCTCCCTCCTTCCCCACTTGGTAAAGGCATGGGGCCTAACAACCTCTTCATACCACCTGACTGGGTTATCCTGCTATGTTTTATTTGCTTGCTTGCACTGATTTTGCATTACATTGCATTGCCTGCATATGTAGATAAGCCTTATTTATGTATTGCCTTCCTTTTGGGGGCACCTGACATCTGGGACAAGAAAGACTGAAGAACATGGCGTCGGCTGTGTCTTATATACTCTGGCCTTACTGACGTCAGAAGAGTAAGCGACGACAACCGACGCCGGACCAAGACTTTGGAATTCGGCCGACCGAGGGACCGCCTGACGGCTGAAAACCCATCTGTGATTACTGCAGCTGTATTAGCACTCGAACATCTACATTTATGGTAGGTACAAAACTGTACTTTTTGGATGGCTCTTCTGATGTTTTGAGAGTATGTGGTGTAGGTAAGCTTCATGTTTTTCCTATTTTCAGTAAGGTGTTATTGAAGTGTCCCCAAAATTCTGTTTAACCTCTTAATAGGTTCCCTGTGTTTGGGGGGGGGGGGGTCATCCCTGTGCTTTGAAGTTGGTGACGGGTGTTGGAATGTTAAACAGCATCCATTTGGTGCAACCGTTTGAATATCTCCCTGTAGTGCCTTGAGGTTTTTAGTTGAAAGTTGCCAGCTCTTTAGAGACTAAAAACCAACTGAATAAAACAACTGTAAAAAACTAAAAACTGCTCGGCTGAATGGATTGCAAAACCAAATAGACCAGCACTTATTCCAAGTGAACATCCAAAAAATTAAGGGAAGTACCATAGTCCCCCAACACCAATTTAAGGAAAGATAAACTAGAATTAATAATTGTTAGTAAAGCATGTACAGTATCGATAGTCCCCTGAATCACAAAAACTAGATCATCTATAAATCTCTTATAATATATTACTTTAAACTGAGTGAAACATGGTTTTAAAAATTCATATTCCCACCATCCCATCATGACATTAGCAAAGGAGGGGGGCAACTGCTGACCCCATAGCTATACCTTGCATATGTTTGTAATAACCATTAAACAAAAAATAATTGTTCAGAATGATGTGAAGTAAATTGCAGTAATAATGACATCATTTTCATTATCTGTGAACTTATTCAAATACAATCTGACATATTCAACCCCAACATCGTGGGGTATACACGTGTACAGAGAAGTGACGTCTAAAGTAAATAGAATATGTACATGAGGGTCAAACACAGTCTGTTAATTAAACCTTCTAAAAATTTCCAAAATAATTCCATGAATCCTTTAAAAATGATTCCATACTGTGAACATAAGGTTGTAAAAATGAGTCAGCCAATAAAGAAATGGCCTCAGTGACATAATGAGGTGCAGAAATAATGGGTCTAAAAGGTGGGGGGGGGGCCTATCAAATTCTTGTGCGTCTTCGGGATACCAAATAACACACCCACCTTAGGATTTTCAATGTTGCAAAAGTTGTAAACATGCATATTCATGTCACCTGCCAACAGGCTATCATACAAAAAATCAAAAACATAGTTACAACATTTACTGATTTCAACATTATTAACTTTCTTGTACTCATGTTCATTACTGAGCATGCTTTCCATTTTAGAAATATAATCTTTTTGATCCATTATTACTAAAACCCCCCCTTTGTCACTTTTCGTAATGCGTATAGAAGTTGTTGTCTTTTGGCTTTTCCCGGTAAGGGGTCACCACAGCAGAACTCCGGTCCGCTAATGAATTTTTTTTTTTTTTTTTTTTTTTTTTTAAACAAAACGCTGAGGTGCCAGCTCGACGCCCAACCTTCAACGAAGGTATGCCCATTTACACATGCATGTCTTTCAAACGCTACCCAACCGTGGGGAGGACAAGAAGTATTGTGATATAATTCCATCATGTTAATTCTAAGTTCACCACTCAAATTGTCCTTTGTCATACATAATTTATCACTACCTAAAATTCTTCTGAGGTCGCACTCACAAGCGGATTCAAAAGTTTTCAAAGTATGATTTAATAAAGGATTGAAACTAGAAGGCTTAACCAATTTCACCTCTTTCATTAAATAGGACAAATTTAATTTTCTAGTGAACTGCTTTAACTCCAAAATAGCATTGGTAATATTTGTTCGCATATTAGGTACAAAATTTAAACCCAGTCTCAACAGTTTGATATGATTTTCATTTAAATTAGATAAATTCAAAATGTCTTTAACTGAGGTGTACCTTATTCGTTGTCTGTTGATGAATCCGAAGATATCAGGACGCCCTGTCCGTTCTTGCGTGTACGTATTGTCTTGGGCCATAACTGTCTTTTCTCCTTTTCTAATGCTAAAAAAGCTTTATTTTTACATACTGGTTCTTTGTCAATGTCGCTGTTAAGAGGAAGACCAGTAATTTCTTGCTGAACCAAATTAGACTCAGCCGAACAAGCATGGACGTCAGTGTTATAATCCCTTTGCCTACTTCTGTTGGAAAACACAGCCGACTGTGTAACTTCATTCATGACCTCACCAAGAGAGGTGGGTCTTACAGAAGCATGTTGCTTAAGGTCGACTTGATTAGAAGACTGAGCTCTATTATCAAATGAAAACTTATTTTTACTTTGTGCAAACGTAGTGTATCCACAGTCCATCTCATATGTTGATGCATCACGATCCAATTTACTATTCTTTCAGTTTATTAAAGCTTTCTCATATTCCAAATCTTCCAACATCAAGGAAGATTCTATCCTTTCACAAAACACAAGCTGAAATTTGTCTTGGATCGTTTGCTCTATCTTAAGAATTTCTTCTGTCAAGGTAGTCATGGACTCATTGTTACGTTCTATTAACAATTTCAGAAAATTAATGCCTGCTTCATTGAAGAAATTCTTCAGACGATTGAAAAAAGGATCTTTTACTGTTGTGCCACTGGGACATTTAGAGACTCTGGCAGTCCTCTTTCCCTGAGATTTAACTACATTCTGGTTAGTGATGTGTAGTGCAGCAGCATGTTTACCATGATAGGTGTCCTATGTAAGTTTGGGAACAAGTCTGTGTAAATCTTGTAAAGGTTGAGATCCAGAAAGTTGATGGATCCTGGGCTGTGGTTGGAAGTAAAACAAAGAAAGAGAGTGGAATTGTTGATGCATTCTAAACAGTTTTTTTTACAGTCTGTCCATGCTTCCTTGCCATAAGATAAAAATGTCATCTATGAGATAATAGCAGCACCTTATGCAGTCTTGGACAGTTGATGAGTAGACAGTCTCCTCCTCCTCCCATTTCTCCTTTGCTGGGTTTGCCAGGCTGGATGCCATGGCTGCCCCCATAGCTATACCTGTGTCTTGTTTTTTTTTTTTTTTTTTTTTTTTTTTTTTTTTTTTTTTAAATTGGTCAGGGAACTTAAAAGTTGTTTTGGAGCAGTAGTTTGAGTAACATGCTTAGCAATGCTGTTCCCATCTTGGAGCACTGCCTAGTCCTTATTGTAGGCCTCAACAGCTTCCTCAATGCAGTACTGATGCAGAAGCACTGTGTGTAGTGCTTCCATATCAGTTTTGACTAGTATGATATCCCTATCGGTGGCAATATCCCTTGCCTTCCTACGAAAGCCAGGGGTATCCAAAATGTATGACTTGTCAGCTAGGAGTTTGAGTTCCACTTACAGGTAGATGGATATTGGTTCCGTGATGGAACTGCCAATTGCCACTACTGGTCTGTAAGGGAGATGCACTTTTTTTTTTTTTTGTGTGTGGAGTTTTGGGATGCCAAAGTAAGCAGACATGTTGGTATGTGAAACACTAAAATTCTAGTAGTCTGTTTCTAATAAACTTGTTCTCATGCAGGGACTTGAGCATTTGTATGGTGCACTTCTCATAGGCAGCTTTTTTTGTGCTTCAAGATCATGTCTAAAGGGATGAAACAACCATTTTTTTTCTGTAAAAAAAAAAAGCATTTGCATGATTCTTTTTGCATGCAAACACATTATGTAAAAAACAAAGGTCATTTCACTCCATTTTACAAATAAAATTGCTTTAAAAATTGCTTCTAAACATGGAAACATAAGCTTTCATAGTCCTGTTTATGACATGGGTATTCGTGGGTAGGAGGAGGTTATGTCAGTTTGGGTTTCAGCACTAGTTATGCTGGTTTAGAGTGGGTAAGTAATAGTGTATTAAGTTATGTAATTGCCAGACTGTTAAATTAGTATTGGGCACAGTTTTCATCCTTCGTGCAAATGTACATTTTGTCTTGCCTTTTCTGTCCTCAGTAACCAGGGAACAAAGAAAGCTATTAAGAGCCAAACCAATGTGATACTGGCTGTTTCTCTTTGACTGACGATCCTGGTTTGGTGTACTGAAATAGTCAAATAGGATGGATCCAAGGTCTTCCTCATGTTATGCATTCATCTGTCACAGCAATAAAAGATTTTAATGCACTCAAAGTAAAAGCACCTGTGATATGACTTTGATGAGTAAGATTTCTTAGTATTCCAAGCTGAGAGCAGCTTGAAATGCTATGAAATCTTACTTATCGAAGTGGTCTAGGTTTACCAGTGTTACATCCCTCCACTGGGCCTGTAATCAAGGGGCTTCAGTCCTCACCACTGACACCATTGAGGGACGTTCACTTGGAACAAAGATGCACAGTATTTCCAGATGCAGCTCTAGCTCTATGCAGCAAACACAATTTCCATTAAGAGCATACAGGGAACACACTCCTGTCCTGGGGCTAGCCCCCCTCCCCGTCGCTCTCTCTCTGTCTCTCTCCAGACCCCAAATAAGACCCCATACTGACCACAGATGTAGAGTTGAGTCCTCAGCTGAGTGTTCCAAGCCAAGTCCTCCACCACCCCCTTTGAGAAACCAGTGCTCTGTGTCCATGCTCCAAGTAGCTGACGCACACACTTTGAGATTTGATTTTCACACACACATGCACACCTGGGAAAGGCTGACACAGATTTACCAGCTGTGCCCGCTTTGCCCAGATTATAAGGTAGATACTGCCACCAGAACCCTCCAAAGCCAGCAACTCTAATGCTCTAACCAGGGTATCCAATTATACTTGGTAAATTTACTACTAATACGGTTGGCAGTATTTTGACCAAACACAAGGGTTTCAGGAGTGGCCACAGTGTCCCCAAATATATAGAAGTACTCTCAAAGGTTAAATATTTCCTAAAAACACCAGCCACAATGAAAAATTTTAATATATTTAATAATAAATGATAAAAGAACAGGAAAGTAGTAAATGTCTATTTACAATAAACAGCAGAGTTTAAATCACAGGAAATATTAAAAATAACACAGATGGATAGATTCACAGAGATACAGAAAAACAGTACTTAACTAATTTCACTATATTTTCCTGACTGATCTAAAGAATTACTATTATCTGGTTACTTATTAAAGCAAGGCAAGATGAAGTGGGTGAGTGGTCTTCCTTGTTAGGTTTCACAAACAGACTGTCCTGAGACTTCTCTCTCATCTAGTATTAAAGCATCATTTCAGTGCTGGATTACATAATAACATCATATACATCTGGTCATCTGACTTCTGGTTCCCACACTTACCCCCTTTACTAGAAGCAACCAGAATCTAGCACATATGTGTCACCACACATGCACACGCACACACACAGCTTTGCTAAGATGTGTTAAAGCATCTGGAAGGTATAAAACCTCATAAACTTCCACACTTCCAGCAATTGGAGCACCTCAAAGGACAATGTAGGATTCCTAGTTCTGGTTTTCACAGACATTTTGTCTCTGGCTGCAGTCAGAACTGTAAGATAACAATTGTTATGGCCTAAACCAGGTAATTTAATTTTAGACTGTTTGTCAAAGTTAGCTGGACTGAGATTAACCTCTTCTCTTCCAGTTTCCTGTGTGTTACAATATATTCATTTCAACAGTTACAATACAGTCTGACACATAGGTGTATTTCTTTTCTGTCCAGCAGGACCCACTGTTGGTACATTTTCAATACAATCACCTGTACAAATCAGTTTGATATACAAATGACATATAATTCTTTACAAAACTCCAGCTAACTATGCTGGCATATGTTACACATCCATGTTTTCCCTGCTTCTCCTGGCATAACTGGCAATACCTCACATCACAACCAGTTTGATGTAGATCAGTTGCATTTGTCCTAGGACAGTAAGGCCTCTTATTTTTCTACATATGTGAAAAGGGCCTTGCATTTCAGTCTTCTTGCAGTATAAGCCACCTTTAGCTAAAATACCTTTGGTAAGGCAATTTCTAAAAGGGATTTTATATTTGAAGCCAGTAAGACCAGGAGGAAAACCGTGCCTCCTTCTTGAAATGTAAATTTCATTACAGAAAAAGACATTCAAATTTGCAGCCTCAGTCCCACTGAAGCACCTTTCCTAGAAACTTGGTTTCCAATAGCATCATCTCATCTAGAAAGATCTCAGAATTGTAGGCCATTATGTGTATAATTTCTTATATGGCCCTCCGCAAATAGAGTTGAAATTTGTGCTTAGTCCAAACATTGTTAAATTGCTCCAGTAATACACAGAGTGTGTGGAGACATGCGTGAATGGGCGTACCTTAGTTGAAGGTTGTGCGTCAGGGCTGGCAACTCGGCATGTAAAATCTACTGCCAATCATTAGCGGACCGGAGTTCTGCTGTGGTGACCCCTAACCGGGAAAAGCCAAAAAGACAGTTCCATGGTTTCACTCCATATACTGCCTGCAGTTTGAGTAAACCTGATTAGCCCTATTATTAAATTCACATCAAAAGAACACCCTATCCCGGGGGTGAGCGTTAAGACCAACCTTTTGTTTTTTTTTTTTCCAGAAGTGGCACTTAATGGAGTAATTCAACTTCTGTTGTGTTTTTCCAGACCCAGTAAGCAAAGGTGAAATACCTTGCAACTTTTGTATTTACTTGGCTAAGATTTAGTCTAAACAGAACAAAGGATTTTAGACAGACTGAGAGCTCCTCTTTCATGCCTGGCAAATAAGGAACTTGTTATGACCACTGTTGTACTGCACTCCAAGGGCAACTTCTGTTGCTGTATATAGTCTTTCATGTGTGCTTCAGTACAAAATATTTGCGTAGTAATGCATACTTTATGCACACCTTCTGTGGGCAGTACAAGCTGGATATCCTCTTCAGGAGCAGAACAGATTTTTCACTGTAGTATTTCAGGGCTTATGCACTCCCCTTCCCAGTGTGTGGCCAAATCAGTGCTGTTTAGTACTGTACTTCATGTTATTGCAACAGTGATCTTTGCAGCAAACATAGTTGTGTTAATATACCACAATCATAACTGTTCAAAACAGATCACTGCAGCAGTATGAAATCCTTATTCTCATCCTTGTCTACTTATGTTTGCTTGACATTTTAGGAGGAGAATCCCTTTGTTTATGGAGGTCCACAGTCCTCTATCTCATCTTTGTCATGAGTGTGGGACATGTTTTCCAGCCCACTTTGCTAGTCTCAGAAGCATAGTTGTTGGTGCTCCCCTCCCCTGTCACCCAAAGTATATGTAGTAAAACTGAAGATAGCATGGGGGTGTCTACTTTGTACTGTACATCCTACTGACTTCCATGATGATAGAAGCTGTACCTGAGCAGGAACATCTGAAAGCTTTACAAGTTGAACCCAGTGGTCGAACATCTGCCTACAATGGTTTTACTGGAATTTTTATAGTTACATTGAGTATGCGCCGCAGCTGTAACTTTTTCTTGAATTTTAGTTTGCAAATCATTTTGCAAATCATTTGCCAAGGTGTGCTTTAAACCCTTACTAGTTTTGCTAATCTTGCAAAAAAAAAAAAATGGCGCCCAGGGAGGCTGCCGCTTTGTTAGCTCTTCAGGGAGAAATGCTTATTCCTGCTTCTTTTGCACACCAAAAAAACGAGAGAACAAAATCACTTTCCAGATGTTTTTATGTGGGTACAACTACTTATACCAGAAGGAAATTACTGGAAATTAAATGGATTACTAGAACGAGCTGCTGGCTTGCATTTCTGTTGTCTGCAGAGTACTTGGGGCCTACTTCACTTGCAGAAATCCTGGATCTCTACATTTTAAACGGGCATGCCATCAAAGCTCTGAAACTTCACAGGAATGGTTCTGGAATGCCCCGGAGCAGCTACAAAACAAAAAGATGTGAAAAATACAAAGAGATGCTGCAGAGGTGGAGCTGCTGCTAAACTGGGGAGAACCCCCCCTGCAGGCCTACATTACTTTCAGTATTACTTGCAAATGTCTGCTCACTGGATAGTAAGATGGACTGTCTGAGAATGAAGCTTACAAATATAAGGTGAGGGACACTTGTTTGTTCATTTTCTTTGAAACTTGGCTGCATAGTAACGGGTGATTAATGCTGTGAACCTAGATGGGTTAGCTCTCTTTAGAGCAGCTAGATGTAAAGCACAGAGTGGTAAAGCTAAAGGTGGTGGTGTATGCATCTGTGTTGGTAACAGATGGTGCAACGACTGTAAGCTAGTTCAGTCATACTCTTCAGAAGATGAGGAAATATTGACACTAAAATGCAGACCTTTCTATGAACCAAGGGAAATCAGTGGGATATATGTCACAGCAGTGTACCCCCCCCCCCCCAGTGCTACCACCACTGAAGCTCAAAATTAACTCCATAATGTTATCTGTGAGCTACCAGGCAGAAACACAGAATTTGCACATTGGATAGCGGATGATTTCAACAAAGCTGAGCTTAAGGGGGTGCTACCCCATTTTTATTAGTATGTGAATTTCCCCACCAGAGGGGAGAAAACCTTAGAAAAAGCTTACAGCAATGTTAAAAGAGCCTTTAAAGCACCCAACATAGGCAGCTCTGATCACACTGCCATCCTGTTTCTACCTACCTGTAAGACTACTTTGATCAAAGAAAAAAAAAAAAAACTAGACAAATCAGAGTGTGGCAGGGAGGCTCCATGGATTGCCTTCAGGAATGTTTCAGTACCACCTTCAGAGAAGCAGCTGTGCACAACCTCCAGTTAGACATTAGACACCTATACCCAATCCATTCTTGCCTACATAAGTAAATGTGTGGAGGATGTAACCACCATGAAAGCCATCACTATGAGCTAATCAGAAGCCTTGGCTCACCAGGAATGTCTACGAGCTACTGAGGGAAAGAAACACAGCCTTCAAGACAAATGACAAAGAAAGGTTAAAGGTGGTCAGGTCATATCTGAAAAAGGGCATCAAAGAGGAAAAAGGGAGTATAGGAGGAAATTTCAGATCTGCTTCCAAGACACGAGAAGGTTATGGCAGAGGATACCGCAGCTCACTGACTATAAGACCAAAACATCCCAATGTGATGATAGCTTGAAATTCCTAAATGAACGGAGCTCCTTCTTTGGCAGATTTGAGAACACCACCGTACCTTCTAAAACAATGACAAAGAGGAGATGGTGCTCACCTTAAACTCAGAGAAGGTGAGACTTCAACTTAAGAAGGTGAATCCTAGGCAGACTCCTGGAGCAAATAACATACCTGGCAAGATGTTGAAGAGGTGTGCTGATCAGTTATGTCTGGTACTGACTGACATCATCCCTTGCTATGGAGAAAGTTCCCTCATGTTTGAAGGAAACAAGTATATGTCCCACTTCTGAAGAAACCCAACCCTACCTGCCTTAATGACTTCAGACCGGTCGCCTTAACATCAAACGTCATGAAGTTCTTTGAGAGGATTGTGAAGGAACATCTATCTGCATGTCTGCCCAAGTTCTTCGATCCACTCCAGTTTGTATAGCAGCCAAATAGGTTGACTGCCGATGCGATATCAGTCACACTACATGTTGCACTAAAATGCCTAGAAGGGAGGAACAACTATGTAAGGCTGCTGTACATCAACTTCAGTTCTGCGTTCAGTACTGTGATACCGATGCAGCTGGTGGATAAGCTCATGAAACTCGAGATAAACAAGTGGCTATGTAACTGTACTCTTGACTTTCTGATTGGTAGACTTCAATGGACATGTGCTGGAAACACCTCTCAACTCATAGTCGTGAATACTGTTGTTCCCCAAGGTTGTGTGCTCAGCCCTTTGCTCTTCACCATCCTCACCCATGACAAAACTCGAACCATATTATAAAATTTGCTGATGATACCACAGTCGTGGATCTCATTAGTGGTGGGGATGAATGTAACTACAGGGATGAGGTGAATACTTTGTTCCTGTCACACCAGGCGATCAATCTGGACCTGAATGTTAAGACCAAAGACATGATTATGGACTTCAGGAGAAAGGCAACAGTTCACCAACCACTTACTGTTAAAGGGGAGGTAGTAGAAAAAGTCAAAAGAATCAAGTTCCTGGGCCTTCACATCTCAGATGACCTCTCCTGGAATGTTAATACCAACTGTTTAGTCAAGAAGGCTCAACAGAGGCTTCACCTCCTGAGAAAGCTCAAAAAGGCCTGGCTCCCACTATCTGCTCTTACCAGTTATTACAGGGGAGTTGTCAAGAGCATCCTCCATCAACTGCACAGTTGCTGAGAAGAAGAAATTAGAGGGTGGTGAGAGTGGCTGAGAAACTCCTTGGGCACAAATCTCCATTCTATTCAGGAGCTTTTTTTTACAAGAGCAAGAAAGAGAATATACAAAATACTAGCTGATTTAACCCAACCGGTCCACAAGGGGTTCTCACAGCTTGCGTCTGGAAGGAGGTACCGCAGCTTCCGCTGTAAGACTACCAGATTCAGGAACAGTTTGTATCCTACAGCTGTGAGACAACTCCAGGACACCAACCATAATACCCGATTCATTGAAGCCCCCCCCCCCATTTAATTCTGTTACTCTGAGCATTTACCGCCAGTATTACTATTATGCAATATGATGGCAATACTGAGTCATATCTAAGGTCAATAAGTGCAGTACGATAATGAAAGAGCTGCTATTCATTAGTCTATATTTATTCTCTGTCTTAGCTGTGAAGGGGTTTGGTGGTGGGTATTTATCATCATTGGATAATGGGTATTGAGTGTATTTATGTAATCTGAACTACCTTTTACATGTCATACGTGGTATTTTCTCATGTTATTCTCTGATACTGCTGTATCTGTGTTTGCACTGCATTTCTGTAGTGAGCTGACATTTGTAATTTCATTTAGACTGCACTTGTGTGGTCCTAAATCACCATATAGTTTCTTTGAATCTTTCTGTGGTATTTCAGAAAAGACGAAAGAAGACTTCTGCATCTCTTCCAGAATTTAGGATGATTCGGAGATGCGATTTCTTCTGTTACCTTAAATACTAAAACAGAAGAATGTTTTCTTTGCATTTTTTCTTGGAGAACTTTTGTTTTGGGGAAGTCATTGTGTCATTGTTTTGAGTAACCTGAACCATCGACTCCCTCCTTTTGTACCACAGTTTGTCAGTATGTATATACAGCAAGGCACTATTGTGAAACCTGTCTCAAAGCCCAGCTTGATGATTTTTTTGTTGCCCAGGAGTAGCACATTTTTTTTCTTCTAAAAACAGTGGCCAATCCTTACACTACTGAGTATGGCACTCTTAAAGGATCTGCTGCCTTAAATACATTCTCACCCAACAAAGAGCAGGTTTTTTTTGTAGATTTGGCAAGGATATTTCATCTCTGTTAGGCTTTCAAGGCTGTGGATTACAAGACATAGTGAAATAGCAGGTGATGATTTTTAACAGGTAAAACTAGCACCTTACTGATTATCTTACTCTCACACCATTCTCCTAATTGTTGACATACCTCTTAACTGCTTGCCTCAAGAATTCTGGACATAGCCAAAAATAATGGGGGGCAAAGGCTCAAAAATAGGGACACTTTTTATAATGCTGCTCTTATAAATTTAGAAACTTGATAGAGTGATAGGTTTTGCATTAGCATGTTAAGGATATGAAGTCAGAAATTCAAATGCCTGTCATTATTTATTGACTTTAGTTTACCACAGAACCACAAATATGAGGAACAGACTAAACATAAGGCAAAAATCTGGACATTCTGCACTAAGCTGGTCACTTGAGAGGTATGATTACTAACCATTTATTTTTTCTATTAACTATTTCCATTGTTAAAACTTTACAGCGTTTCACATTTTAACTAAGTGCAAGTTTACTGACATGGATTTTGGTAGCAGTACCTCTAATTATACAATTTAATAGTATGTTCTAGGTTTTTATTATGCTAGTTTAATGTACTGAGGCTGTTATGTTTAATGCTATTCATGTAATGATCTAATTAGAGCCTTTTAGATCAGTGTACATAGTCTGCCTTATTTTCACAGTTCAGTTCCCCCGATTCCCTCATGTTCTCAAAGCCAATTATCTATTACAGTAACCAGCTGTTAATGTCTTTTTGCCTATTTGGCCACAATCATTCCTGAAAAGGTTCTGAAGACCTGAGTACTTAGTTGGTTAACAAATGTAAAAGTAAAACTAAATATTGCTTTCAAAGAAATGTTTGAGCTGACACAAGCAGTAGAGAAAATTAGTTCCCACATGGTTGGTATGGTGCTGCTGATTTCCTTTTTTAGAGCGGCTCACAGTAGACTCCGGTTTTGGATCCGGATGACTAGGAGCTGAAGCTTCCCTGTTGGATCTGAGGCATTAAAGTCAACTCCAAAGTTGTTGGAACCATCTCTACCCCTCGGAGCTTCAGCATTGGATAGCTCGGCTCCAACCTTTGCTTTGGGTAGATTGCTTTCAGGGCAGGGGGAGTCAGTGGGTTGGAATCTTGGCTTCTCTGCTGTGTTGACTTCCTTCTCCCCAGAGCATTCTGCCTTTGAGGTAGTGGAGTGTGTTTTCTTCTTCTTCTTCTTCTACAGGATGGATGGTCCCTCCCCTCGGATCTCCTCTCTGAATCACGTATGTCTCTGTGCCTTGACCCACATCATTCCACTCCACAGGGACAGCCAGCCCAAAATCTCCAGGCCATCCATCAGGGTCTTACTATTTCTTCTGATACTTCTCCAGGACACCCCACCAAAGAAGTCCCTAGGAAGAGGAGGTGCACCAGGAGGCACTTGGACACCCCTCAGGACTCCATCACTGAAGATACAGATTTCAATGATTGGGAAGAGTCCCCAAGATCTCCACCTGAAGACTTCTCATTTGGCAACAACCTAGAGATCCTTAAGCAGAGGTCTGGTTGGTCCACCAATGACCCTTGCAAAGAGGAATCTGTTTTCCTGCAGGCCTTTGGGTCTGGCCCATCTACCTCCTGGGTGACTCTGCTGATAAGCTAACTGATTTGATCTCTAAGTGGGTGTGGAAGGAACCAGACACAGCTAAGCCAGTCTTCAAAAGACCAGACCAGATTTTGGCACCACCTGCAAGAAGGGAGTTTTGGAGCAAGGGAGTGACCATAGACGCCATGGACATGGTGGTGACCACCAAGAAAATCTGAGCAGAGTACTTTTGTCCAGCTCCCTAACAGGGAGTCTAGGGCATTGGGACAGATTTGGGAAGCATGTGTATGCTTCACCGACATTTGCACTGTTATTTGGCACACTTCAAAACTACAGATTGATCTGATTTAAAGAACTTTTAAATTCCCTCTTGGGGACCAGTACTCCTGAGACCCAGTCTTCTGTTGCCTCACAGTTAGCTACCCTTCTGTCAGTCAGTAACTCATCCATGAGGCTCATCTCCCATGTGGCTGAAGGTACCTCAGGCATTTCTGTTAGGAGGTATGCCTGGATGTGACTTTGCAGAGCCCTTCAAGTCTTTCGTCAGTGCTCCTTTTGATGGAAGCTAGTTCAGTTCTAAAGTTTAGGAGACGCACTGCAGGTGTGAGCAAGCTGAAGAGATCCTGTCTGCAGTTGGTGTACCTTTTTAGACTCCTCAAAGGACCTTTTCCAGGAATCAATGAGGAGGTTGGAAAATGTAGTTCAGGAAGTCCCAGGGTCTTTTCCAAGATCCCCATGGAGATAGCTCCCAGGGCCAGAGGGAGAATTTGAATGGAAAATGCTGCCCTCGTGGCAAAGGCCCATAGAATGAGAGGTCCAGAGATTTTCTCCAACAGACCCTACCAGCACTCCTGAAACGAGGCCCGATTGTCCACCTCTGGAGGCAATCGGGGGTCCTTTATCCCTCCATCAGAGACTCTGGCTACACATTACAAGAGATACAGGAGTGTAAAGGATTATTTATAGAGATTATATAATTTCCTTTTCCCTACCACCTCCATCGGTTTGCAAATTTCCCGATGTTCCACCTAGTCAGAGGAAAGCAACAGCTCTAGAAGTACAAAAGCTGCTAGAAAGTCATTGAAGAGGTCCCACCAGACCAGACAGGATTTGGAACTTACTCAAGACGTGCTTCTTTTAGTGCCAAAGAAAACAGGGGACTGGAGACCGATTTTCGGATCTCAGTAGTGTGAACAAATGAGTTCAGCACACCAAGAAGTTCTGAATGGTCATGGTTCAGTCCATTCTGCTGTTTTTCTGCAAGGATGACTGGATGTGCTTGATAGACCTTCAAGATGCGTACTGTCACATAAAAATGATCAGGCAATCCAGAAGGTATTTACACTTCCAGCTGGGAAGCAGTCATTACCAGTTCAGAACACTACCCTTTGCCCTCACCACAGCCCCCAGGGTGTTCACCAAATGCATGGCAGTAGTAGCAGCTCCCTCGAGACTACAAGGATTCTGAGTCTTTCTGTACTTTGACGACTGGCTCATTACTGCCCTGTCCAGGCATCTACTGATAAAAGCTCAAGACCAGGAACTCCAGACTTTCTCCACTCTAGGGAGCACACAAATTGCAACAAATCTCAGTTAGAACTGACTCAAACATTGGAGTTCATAGCAATGATTTTCAACACAGTGTCAGTGACAGCTTTGCTTCCTCTCTCAAGAGTACAGGCTATCACATTCCAGGTTGGAAAGAATATTCACAATTCCACTATCTCACCCCGACTGACCCAACAAGCCTTGGGCTCAATGCCTGCCGTTGGAGTTCTAGTTTCTTAAGATTTCACATGAGAATTATTCAATGGATGTTAGCAATGCAATGGTCTATTCTTTATCACCATATGTCTGCCCAAATGAGGATTACAGAAGCATGCAAAAAAATACCTTAGGTGGTGGATTTGATCAGGTCAAGTTATGCAAGGCCATCCCTTCATTCTCCCTTACCTCAAGGCCGTAGTGACCACAGATACTTCCCAGATTGGGTGGGTGGGGGGCACTTTCTGGGGAAAACAGTCCAAGGCATTTGGTACCCTGAAGAGGCCAAAATATGCATATCAGTGTCCGGGAAATGAGAGCGGTGCTTTTAGCATTGCAGGCCTTCCAGGGCAGTTGCAGGTCAGAACAAGAGTATGCCAGTAGTTTGGTACATCAACAAACAA
The DNA here is from genome assembly GCF_019279795.1 of Protopterus annectens. Lineage (NCBI taxonomy): Eukaryota > Metazoa > Chordata > Ceratodontiformes > Protopteridae > Protopterus > Protopterus annectens. Next base: position 722,347,276 of record NC_056747.1, read on the forward strand.
GAATGGACAGCATCTTACCCCTTGTGTTGAAGCTCTGAGTGTGTGGCAGTGGACAATCTTGTCCAGTCGATTTCTGATAGCAGCCCACATTCCGGGAAAGGCCAACATGATAGACAAATTGAGCAGGCTCATTCTACTACCTCACAAATGGTATCTCAAGTCAAAGGTGGCAGAACTTATTTTTTGTCAAAAGGGGCCAGCCTTCTGACCACTTTGCATCTCCCCTAAACAAATGCAGCAGCTTCTTTGCCCTAGTCTCCCCTCTAGAGAGATACTCTGCTCCACAGTTGGCCCCCCGGTCTCCTCTGTGTATCTCCAACTCCCTTGATTACCAAATTTTTGCAGAAAGCATTTCAGTTGAAGAGCACAGTTATCCTCCTTGCACCTAACTGGCCTCGACAGATTTGTTTCCCCTTTCTTTATCCTCATCCACTTTACCAACCTTAGATTCTGGATCCGAATCCGGACCGCTTGTCTCACTGGACAGACGTGATTCACTCGGATATCTCAAACCTAAAGCTGACAGCATGGTTTCTCTACTTCCGTTAATAGCCAAACAACATATGCTCTCTTCCCTGGTCTGTCATGTACGTCTGTATTCCCACAAAACTTCCACAAGAAAACTTTACAGAATTAAATGGAGGTTTGTTTTTTGGGCACACAGCAAACACGTTGACCCCTTTTCAGCTCCAGTATGTAATGTTCTTGAATTTTTGGCAAGCATTTTCAATGAAGGACCTAGTTCCTCAACTGTTAGGAGTCCAACTAGCTGCCATATCTAATTTTCACATGGGAATTAAGAACTCCATCCTGGCTTCAGTAAAATTTTGTAAGGCCTTTTGGAAAAGTACCCTTCTTTTGAGACCTCCTTATAAGGGTCCAACTCCTCCATTGGACTTAACTGTAGTACTACAGGCCTTAATTTCCCATTTGAACCAGCATCCAAATGTGATCTGAAGTTTCTGAGCTGGAAGACTATATTTTTGGTACCTCTTGCCTCTGCAAGAAGGATGTCAGAACTCCAAAAATTATCTTGCAAACCTCCCTACTTGATAATTTTTTATAAGGATAGGGTGGCATTATGAACCAATCCTTCTTAAGTTGGTGTCAAAATCTAGCATCAACCGATCCAATAATCTGCCAGTTTTCTTTCTAGATTTTGCAAACAGAGGTAAATATATGATGCTCTTCATGTTTCACTGTTGCAGTCATCACACTTGGGTTATCCTTCCAAGGGTAGCCCTCAGTCGGCCCGAATACCAGAGGCTTAGTATTTCTGCATCGGTTGCTGTTGCTCCAGGACTGATGTCAGGTCGTCAGTGGTATAAAATCAGGCAGCCGATGCCATTACATCAGTCTTTCTTGCCGAGGAGTCCGAAGCAGAAGCAGTTTGCACAAGTGCCAGTCGGCCTCTACCTGAATTTTCATTCCGAATTGAAGTTGAAGTCTTCTAAAGCTAAGTACCCCATTTGGGATCCTTTTTTTCTTGCTCTAACTGATGTCAGAAAAAGTTAACAATTGTCTTGCCTGTGAAAAGCAAATACCACACCGAGACTTCCATTCTTTTAGGCGCAGACCACGACGTCTCCCGCTGTCGCTTTTGTGCTTTGTTCAATGCCAGAACTGTACGTCGTCAGGCCCTTATTGTAGCTAGATATTTTCACTCAGTCCTCTAATTCCGATATGGCTTCGGTAAGCCATACAACTACCGATCTTCCGAAAAAACTTAAGGATAAAGACAGACCGCAGAGGTCCAAAACCACCACCGATGCTTCCATTAAGCTAATAGTCAGTTCTCCGGTCCTCAGTGAGGCGCTTTTGCAGCCCCTGATGCCTGCTTCTGTGGATTCACAGGCCGCTACCAAGACCCTTTCGTAGTCTGGTATGCTGTGAGACTCTTCTTCGACTAATGATCCTGCGGATGTCTCCACCTTGGATGGGTTCAGAGACGCTGAGCAGGCACCGGCTTCTGAGGAAGTACTTCACACTACTGATACTTGACACAAACGACTTTCGCGTCTTCAGCTCTTTCTAAAACTACAGAGTTTCTAAGGCCCAGGGTACAAACTACGCCCAAAAACGACTACCAAAGCTCAGGCACCTGCTTCCTTGCCTCAATCTCAAATACTTAAAATGGTGGAAGACCTTTCTATGCTTATTAGGAGAAGCCAGGCTACCCTTTCCAAAAGAGAGACTTGTCCCCAGTAGTTTTATCTGAACAGGAGTCTGATGACTCTGATGCTTTTAAATATGAAGACATGCAACCCCTCTCTGCTTATGAGGATTCTGATGCAGAGGAATCCATTCCTTCTGCCTCTCCACCTAAAGATTTTTCATTTGGTGAAACCCTTCATACTTTAAGGGAGCATTTCCAGTGGGAATCTCAGGACTATCCTCAGTCAAAAAAGAGACTCAGAGAATTCTTAGATTTACCACAGCACAGACCTTTGGCCATTCCTCCTGTCCTGGATGTTTGTGAAGGTTTTATGGAGTCCAGTTTGTCTCCTGACACCCTTCCTCCTGCTCCCAGGAAACCTGACAGGTACTACAGAGTCCCTGACTCTCACAAATTCCTTTTTAAAAATCCTACTGCTGACCCAGAGGTAATCTCTAAAGGACCTAAAGGAATTAGAGCAACCTCAGACAGATGGGGTAAAAAAGTATACACCTCTGCTACTCTTGCTATTAGAGCACTAAATTGTCAGTTCCACATGCTGAAATAGCAGCATACCATGGAACTCCTCAAACAAAAAATGTCTTCCTTTCCTGCTTGTGCAGAAAATAAAGAATTACAAGAGGTTATGCATTCTGCAAGCCAAGTTACTAAGCACACCTTGCAATGTGGCTTTGATGCCCTAGAAGCTTCTTGCAGGGCAGCAGCCACAGGTTCTGTCCTTAAAGGCATGCTTGGCTTAAGGAACAGACCTTGCCAGACCATGTAAACTAAAAATTATTGGACGCACCATTGAACAAAGACAATTTGTTTGGCAAGAATGGCAGAAGAGGTCTTAAAAAAGATGAAGATAAAGCTAAACAGACTTTTTACAGGTCCAGCATCCGAAGTTCAGTAGGCATTGCCGCTCCAAGCACTGGTCCTTTCTGGCCCCCTCTAGGCCGGCACAGCCCAGACCCAGGGGAAGCAGGGCCCCCCAGACAGCAGCCCCAGGGAATGCAGAAATCAAAGCAATGGAGTTCCTCTTTTTCAAAAACAGGGAGTGCTAAGCCACCCCTTATGTTAAGAACTCACAGTAACTTTACACCTCCACCCCTTACCTCTGCCCACCTGCTTGTGCCCCTAGGAGGAAAATTCTCCTTCCATGCAAACAACTGAGCTTCTATTATCAACAACCGATGGGTCCTCAACATAGTGTCCCAGGGATACAAATTTTATTTCCACACGCTGCCAACCCTAAAAGGGTTCCCATGTCTTCCTCCAAACCAGTGGGCAGAGGCCAAAAAGCAAATCCTTTCCCTGCTCTCCATGAGGGCAATACAGCATGTTCCTGCAGACCAGATAGGCCAAGGTTTCTATTCCAGACTTTTCCTGGTTCCCAGAAAAGAAAGCACCCGGCACACAATCCTTGATCTATCAATTCTAAAAACCTTCCTGGTGATATTAAAATTCAGAATGCTCACCCTCCAGCAGCTTCTTCCTATGCTTTCCAAGCATGCTTGGTTAGCCACCCTAGACCCAAAAGAGGCCTACCTACACATCCCAATCAGGGATTCTTGCAGGAATTGTCTACTTTCAGGGCAGAATCTATGCACTTTCAGTTCTCTGTGCTTCCCTTTGGCTTATCCACTGTGCCCAGAGTTTTCACAAAATGCCTGGCTCCAGCCATTGCTTTTTGCAGACAGAGGAATATTAAAATTTACCCCTACTTAGATGACTGCTTGATTCAGGCAGACATACAGGAAAAGCAGTTCATAGCTTGGTACTAGGCTGTCGGCCCCAGGGCCTATACAAGCCTAGCCATAACAATTCCCTGGATATTTCTTCCCATAATATTTACTTCCCTGGACCCCTGTCTAGCAGGGCGACTGACATGATTCCTGGGGTGTATTTCCCATCTCCCATCCAATCATTAAGGTTCCTTTTGAAGAGGCTCAAGGAGGTGCTCTCCTTGACATGTATGGGCAGTCTGTTCCAGAGTATGGGGAGTCTCTGGGTCAGGAACCTATCCCTCCAGCATGTTTTGTTCATTGTGATGACAAGGTTTAGATCCCTGGAGCGTGTGGCTCTGAGGGATTTTGGTTTCTTTAAGTGGAGCATGTCCAACAGCTCAGGGTTTGACATGGCCTTGTATCTTAAGGAGAGATCGCCTCTGAGTAGACGATATGCCACCGAGTATAGCTGGAGTTTTTTTTAGACGGTCAGCATATGGCATCTGCTTTAGGCCTGTGATTCTTTTAGTGATGTATTTCTGCGGCCTTTCCAGCTGTTACAGATGTCTTGTGAGGTACATACCAAACGGGGCGTTATACTCTATAATGGGTCTAATGAGGGATGAGTACAGTGGGACAATGACCTCTTTTTTTCTGAATGAAAAGCCCTTCGTGATGAGGTGTGCCACATAGAAGGATTTCTTGACTGTTGTGGTGCTGTGGTTATCAAAGGTGAGACCACTGTCCACCTTGTGTCCCTAAGTCTCTCATCTCACTTTCAATGTTTAATGTACTGCCACCTATGTAGTAATTCATGGGTACATCTTTTTTTCCAAAGGGGGTATAACTGTACATTTCTTGGCATTAAGCTTGAGCCCATGGCTCTGGCACCAGGCATCTGTTTCTGTAAGGCCCTATTGTAGAATATCCACATCATTTGGGGATTCAGTAATGACTCCCAGTTTGCAGTCATCTGCGAACTTTGTTAGCCAGAGCCCCTTAGTGTTGGCCTGTACTTCAGAGAAGTAGATGCCAAACAAGAGTGGTCCCAGGACTGAACCCTGAGATACCCCACTTGTCACTTGTCTGGAGCTAGATTTGGAGTCTCCTACTTTTACAGTCTGGGTTCTGTCAGTAAGCCAGTTGTCAACCCATTGAGTGATGTAGGGATTTATGCATAGCTTAGTAAGTTTATCTGAGTCCAGAGTGGGGGATGGTGTTGGAAGGCCTTGGCGAGGTCCAGATAGGCTGTGTGAACCGCCTTACCCTCGTCCACAACTCTGGAGACTGATTCAAAGAAGTCAATCAGGGTAAGGAGACAAGATTGGCCCTTCACGATCCCAAACTGGGTGGAGTCCAGTGTTTGAAGGTTGCCAATGTCTTTGTTTATAAGTTCCATGATAATGCGTTTCATGTCCTTGCAGGTCAGGCTCGTCAGACTGATGGGATGGTAGTTCCCGGGATCCAAGGTGGATCCCCCCTTGTGGAGTGGGATAACTAGCTGTGCGCCACTCAGTGGGCGCGAAGCCTGAGGTGAGGCTATGATTAACCATGACACTTAGGTGAGGTGCTAGTTCATTTTGTAGTTCATGTAGTACACAGCCCGGTAAGTCATCTGGTCCCATGGATGCTGTATTCTTAGCTTTGGAGAGTGCGGTTTCTACCTGTGTGACAATGATTACTGGAATTTGGCAATCTTTTGTTATTGAGATGGGCCCTTTAGGGGGTGAGAGGGGGGTGAAGTTGGCACTAAATCGATCTGCCAGGATATTGGCAATATCCTTGGATCAGTATATTTAATGCCATTCTGTTGTAGCTCAGAGCAGATCTGAGCATTGCCATTTAGATTATTGACATAACTATAGAATGCCTTGTGGTTATCTTTGGAATCTTTGGCAATTTTATTTTCGTAACTAGCTTTTGAGCATTTTGAGGGATCTCAGCTTCTTACTGAGGCTGATGAGGGTGATGTTCATCGTGTTTCACTGTTGCAGTCATTACACTTGGGTTATCCTGCTGGCAGGCTACCCGCAGTCGGCCTGAATTCCAAAGTCCTGGTCCGGTGTCTGTTGCTGTTGCCTCTTTCCTGACGTCAGTGCGCCAGAGGTATATAAGATGCAGCCGACGCCATTTTCTTCAGTCTTTCTTGCCGCGCGGTGCCCTAACCAAAAGCAGTTCGCAATTGCCGGTCGGCCGACTCCTGAGATTTTCGAAATTGAATTTCAGATCCGAAGGCTTCAATAAAGCTAAGTACCCCGTTGGGGAAACTTTTTTCTTGCTCCAGACCGATGTCAGAAAAAGTTAACAGTTGTATTTCCTGTGGGAAGCAAATACCTCATAAGGATTTTCATTCTTACTGTATTCCTTGCCTAGGCCCTGACCACAACGTTGCTAGTTGTTGGTTTTGTGCTAGATTTAACCAACGCACTGTTAAGCGTCGGTACGATTTTGCTTTTCATTACTTTGGCCGAAGGTTTAACTATATAATGCCGTCAGAACAGCCAACGACCGGAGTTCATAAAAAGCGCAAGGAAAAAGAAAAAGACAGGCATCTGAGGTCCAAAACAGTCAACGAAGCCTCTTCTAGGCCAGTCGCCGGTTCTCAGTGAGGCGCTTTCGCTGCCCCTGACACCCGCTCGGAGCCACAGGCCACCTCCGACTCCCACGTGGAGACAGCTAGGCCACTGGATACTCAAGGTATTGGACCTTCGGAAACTAATCCCTCAGATGGGTCTGGAGCCGCTGAACAGGCATCTACTTCTGAGGATGTTTTCAGACCTACACAGCTTTACATCAAGCCAACTTCAGCATCCAAGACAAAAGACTAAAACAGCTTTAAAGACAAGGAAACAAGTACAGCATTCTCCAGGACAAACTTCCATGCCCAAGAAACAGATGCCCAAAATGGCCGAAGACCTAATTACTTTGATCAGGGGTTCCCATCCCCCTCCTGATAAGAGGCCTAGGCAAGACACTGAATATGATTCCTCTGATCAGGTTTCCATTTCCTCTGACTCCTCTTCAGAACAGGGATACTCTATTCCTCCCTATGAGGATTCTGATGCTGAAGAATCTATTCCTTCAGCTTCTCCTCCTGAGGATTATTCCTTTGGGGAAACCCTGCATACCATGAGGGAGCATTTCCACTGGGAGAGCCAAGATTACTCAGAATCTAAGAAAAAGCTCAGAGACTTTCTGTTACTACCTCAGCACAGACCTCTTGCTATTCCACCTGTTCTAGACATTGTAGATGATGTATTTTCAGAGTCCGGACTGTCTCCCTTTACCTCCTGCACCTGTTAAGCCAGACAGATACTACAGGGTTCCAGATTCTCATAAATTTCTATATAAAAACCCTGCTGCTGACCCAAAAACTATATCTCAGGGTCCCAAAGGGGTCAAGGCCTCTACTGCAAAAAACCCTGTCCAGTCAGATAGAGATTCAAGGGCACTGGACAGATGGTAAAACATTTACACTTCTGCTACCTTGGCTGTAAGGCCTTTAAATTGTCAGTTTCATATGCTTAAATATCAGCAATAATTAATGTCTCTGCTAAAACAGAAAATGTTGACAAATTCTGAATGTTCTGAGAATAAGGAAATGCAAGATTTATTGCATGCAGCTGAACAAGTGGGAAAGCATACTTTGCAATGTGGTTTTGATTCACTGGAGGCCTCTCTTGCAGGGCCGCTGTTACAGGTTGTGTCATTACATTAGAAGGCATTCTTGGTTAAAGGAACAGACTCTGCCTGATCATGTTAAAGCAAAAATATTGGATGCTCCATTACAGCATAATACTTTGTTTGGTGTTAAGGCAGAAGAGGCGTTGAAGAAAATGGAGGATAAAGCTAAATCTATGCAGACAGTAAAGGATTTCTTACAGGTACAGCCACCCAGATTTAGCAGGAATTGGCCTTCTAAGAATTGGTCCTTTCCTGTGTCAGACAGGCCACAAAGAGGCAGATAAGACGCCCTAGAGGCAGACAACAGCCCCAGAGCTCATACAGTCCCAAACAATGGGGTGCTTCTACCTCCAAAAGTGGAGAAGACAAATCACAGCCATATAAGAAACAGTCCCAGTGACCTCCATCTGCCAATGCCAAGCATTTATCTTTTGACAGCACCCTTAGGGGGAAAGCTAGCATTTTTTTTTCACAACATTGGCACATGATGACCCAGGACAAATGGGTCTTAAATATAGTCTCTCAGGGCTACAGGTTCCATTTTCACACCCTTCCAAAGGCAAAAGGTATGCCAGACCTGCCACACAATCAATGGGCAGAGGCACAAAAACAGGTTTCATCTCTCATGGACATGAGGGCTATTCAGCCAGTGCCACAACAAGAGCAGGGACAAGGATTTTACTCAAGACTTTTCTTAGTACCAAGAAAGGACAAAGCATGGAGACCAATTCTGGACCTGTCTATTCTAAATACTTTTCTGGGCGTTCCAAAATTCAAAATGTTGATGCTGCAGCAGCTTCTGCCCATGCTGGGCAAGAAGGCTTGGCTTGTAACTTTGGACCTCAAAGAGGCATACCTGCATGTCCCAATCAGACAATCTTGCAGAAGATACCTCAGATTCATTGCTTGCTTAATGCACTACCAATTCTCTGCATTGCCCTTTGGCTTATCTACTGCACCCAGGGTCTTCACAAAATGCCTGGCACCAGTAATTGCTTTTTGCAGACAAAGAGGAATTCAAATATATCCCTACTTGGACGACTGCCTTATTCAAGCAGAGGCCAAAGACATTCTACTAAGGCATCTGGCATTTGTAAAAAGATTACTAATTTGCCTAGGGTACACAGTAAACGAAAAGAAATCAAAACTAGTACTCTCTCAAGAGATAATATTCCTGGGTGCAAGCTTAAATACAACTGCCCAGATGGCTTATCTCACGCCAGACAAACAAAGGCAACTGACTTCTTTCTTCGAAAGCATGGCAACAAAGACCCAGTTATCTGCAAGAAAAATTCTGCAGGCTCTGGACTACATGGCATCCTGCATTCTGCTAATTCCATATGCAAGACTGCATATGAGGAAACTACAATGGTATCTAAAAAGTGTTTGGACTCAACATTGCCACAGCGTGGAATCATTAATTTTACTCATTCCCTGCCTGTAACAGGAGTTTCGATGGTAGGCACAGGCCTGTCACCACAACAAGGGACAGCCATTCACTTTACCTACAGCCAAGCAAACACTAACAACAGATGCATCAGATTATGCCTGGGGGGCCCAAATGGCAGGAAAATGTATTCAGGGCACATGGCCCGCAAGCCAAAGGCATCTTCACATCAATCAAAAAGGGATGCTAGCTGTACAAAATGCCCTCACAGCCTTCAAGGACCTACTTCATCCAGGACATCTGCTGATAAAGACAGACAACACCACAGTCATGTGGTACATAAACAAGCAGGGGGGCACACATTCCTATCCCCTCTGCAGACAAGCCATGATTTTGTGGAATACAGCATTGACTTACCAAGTACACCTGCAAGCACAATTCCTGCCAGGAAAAACAAATGCTCTGGCAGACTAAGCAGAAATCTCATGGGTCCTCACAAGTGGAAACTAGATCCACAAATCTTCAACATAACAAGGAAATGGGGATGCCCAGACATAGATCTTTTTGCCTCCCCTCACAACTGCCAACTTCAGAGATTCTGCACAAGGACTTATCACAAACAAGCATGGAAAGTGGATGCGTTGTCATTCAGCTGGAACAACCTTACAGTATATGCCTTTCCTCCACTGCCTCTCCTCCCCAAGGTACTCCTAAAGGTCTGACAAGAGAAGCCACAAATGATACTAATTGCCCTGGATTGGCCACGCCAACACTGGTACCCAATCCTAAAGAACTTGTCTCAAGGCCCAGCCTGGACATTGCCTCAAATTCCTCATTTACTGACCCAACAAAACAATCAGATCCTGCACAGCCAACTCAGAACCCTAAATCTAGCTGCATGGCGGATAGTGTAACCATTCAGAATACACCTCTCTCTAAAGCGGTTATGGATGTTATTTTGGAGGCCAGGAGGCCCAGCACCAGAAAATCTTATGCAGAAGAATGGAAGAGATTCTGTGCTTGGAACCAGGCACAAGGAATTGACATGCTTGTTCCAAATGTTCCTCAGATTTTACAATATCTAACTGAGATGCTGGACAAAGGCCTAAACTTCTCATCAATTAAGATCCATGCCTGTGCCATTTCAGCGCATTACAATACGGACCCACCTATTTTTTCACATCCATTGCTTAGGCAGTACCTCAGGGGGGCCAAAAACATAAGACCTCCAAGGAGAGCACCAATACCTGCATGGGACCTCAATTTTGTCTTGGAAAAACTCTCAGTGCCTCCTTTTGAGCCAGCCAATACAGCTGAGATAAAATTCTTATCATGGAAAACAGCTCTGCTCCTAGCAGTAACTTCAGCAAGAAGAGTCTCAGAGTTACAGGCATTAATGGCTGTGGAACCTTTTATTATCTTCCATCCGGATAGGGTTTCTCCAAGGACAAACCCAACATTTATGCCTAAGGTAGTGTCCAGTGTGGCTCTTAACCAAACCATTCATTTGCCTACTTTTTACCCAAACCCACAGAATAAAGGGGAGATGCTTCTGCATTCTTTGGACATACACAGACAGCTACACTTCTGCTTGGACAAAACTAAAGCTTTCAGAAAGACTGAGCAACTTTTAGTGGCATATGTTGCAGGATCACAAGGAAAGGCTATCTCAAAGCAGACTATTTCAAAATGGATAGAACACTGCATTCGTTTCTGCTATTCACAACATGGCAAATCAGTGCCCAAGGGCATTAGACCACATTCTACCAGGGCAGCAGCCACCTCAGCATTCTACCAGGGCAGCAGCCACCTCAGCAGCCTTCCTCAGAGGAGTACCAACCAAGGATATTTTGGAGGCTGCAACTTGGACTTCAGTGCACACTTTTACTAAGCACTACCACTTACTTCTTTACTCTAAATCCAGAGCAGGCTTTGCCACTGCAGTTCTGCAGGGCCTCATAGCCACTCCTAATTCTATTTAGACCCAGCCGCCCAACCTCAGCTTTGGGATTCAACCCAAGTGTAATGACTGCAACAGTGAAACACGATGAACATAGTACAATTGTGTACCTACCATAAATGTAGATATTCAAGTGTATTCACTGTTGCAGTCCAGGTTACCCACCCACCATCCCCCTTTCTTTGCTGGGACTTATCTGTACTTCTCTATTCTATACAACCTATGTGGTGTATTTGCTTGTAGATGAAGGTAATGTTTATTTTAGTGCATGCTTTTTATAAGCAATGTTTTTTAGCCTACCCTTTTGGGGGCACCTGACATCTGGGGCAAGAAAAACTGAAGAAAACTGCGTCTGCTGCATCTTGTATACCCCTGGCGCACTGACGTCAGGGAAGAGGCGACAGCAACCGATGCTGGACCAGGACTTTGGAATTTAGGCCAACTGCGGGTAGCCTGCCAGCAGGAAAACCCAAGTGTAATGACTGCAACAGTGAATGCACTCTAACATCTACATTTATGGTAGGTACACAACTGTACTTTTTTGCATCCTGGGATTTTCCTCTCTTCTGCAATAATGTCTTCCTTCTGTTGTATAGTTTGTTTATAACAGGGGACCACCAGATTGGCTTCCTTTTTTTGGAGGAGAGCATCTTGGTTCTATTTGAGATGGCACGATTCATGCACGAGTGGATGTGCTTGTACAGTGCCTTAGTGTAGGATTCAGCAGTCGAACTTTCAGATCCCGTCTGCATGGGTGTCATGAAGTTTGTCTGACTTCAGTAGCATGAAGTTGGTTTTGGAGAAGTTTTTTATGGAGGTTTCCTTACTGGGAGGTAGGGGTGGGATGTGGATGTCAAGGGTGATTTGCTTATGTTCAGACCCTGACCAATGGGGGGGTGACCACTGGTGTGGAGCATCCATCTCCCATGTTGGTAATGACTAGGTCTGGGATATTGGAGCGCCTGGGTGGACAATGGATTAATTGATCCAGGATGTTGGAATTTGAATTCCAAGAACCTTTGGGAAAAGGTGTTGGTACCCAAGTAGTTTTCCCCGTTAATGGCAGGGTAGTTGAAATCACCCAGTATTAGGGTGCTTGGTTGTATCTTAATATTTTCCAGTATGTTTAGGAATGGTGGGGGATCTGTAGCAAGCTACAATTTGGATTGCAGTCTTACCTATTGTTAGTTGCACCTAGAGAATTTCAGATGCATTGTGTTGGGCAACTAACCTTGAAATGTGAATATCCTTGGTGAATATAGATACTCCTCCACCTTTAGTGTTTTGGTCTTGGTTTTGTGGCCGAAAAGTGTGGTAAGAGTTGTAGCCTGGTATTGCAGGGGTGCTCTCGAGCCTTGAACCAGGTCTCAGTTACTGCACAGATATCAATGTTCTCCATTTTTAGGAGTGCCTCGAGAGAGTGCATTTTGAGGTTTAGACTTCTAACATTGAGTAGCATTACCTTCAGATTTTGCATGCTTGTATCTGTTATGGTGGTTTTGTCCTTAGAACCTTGTCTAAAAAAGGCACTATAGGGGTGGCAAGAGCTTTAGCCAGTAACCTGAATCCCAGGGTTGACAGGTGCAGACCATCTCTGGCAAAGCATCGTGGTTTGTCGATCATGTCTTCCCAGGCAGACAGATACTGGATCCCCTTTGAATGACACCAGAAGCTTAGCCAATTGTTGAAGTCAGTCATTTTGCCCTTATACTGTGGTATCATTCTGGGCGAAGGCAGGATGCTACTCGGGGCTAGGGTCATACCTGCCTGGGCCACATGATCCAAGACCTCTTCCATGTCTCTCTTCATGTAGTCCAGGGAGGTACGTCTTAAGTCATTCACTCCAACATGGACAGTGACAGAGTCATATTTGTACTTGTGGAGTGACTTGAGTGCATGCGTTATGTGGCGAATCCTGGCACTCGACAGGCAGCTGACTGTAATTTTCTCCTTGTTCAGCCTGGTGAGTGGGACATCAATGTACCTGACTTTAGAGTCACCTATGACTAAAGTATTGGGTACATTGTTTTGCCTTAGGGGCTGTTGTTAGAGGCACACTGGTGTTGTGAGCTGTGTCTCACTTTGGTTGCAACTGGTTTGTTTGCGTTTCAGCCTCAGAGGTCCTTGTTGCTTGGGCAGGTTAATGTTAAGGGCCTCTGCATATATGGGTTTAGTGTTGCTATGTGTGGGTATTGATGTTGTGGGTTTTGAAGGGCTATGAGTTGTTTGAGGTGTAGTGCAGGTGTTAACCTTCTCCTCTTGACTGTCGAGCACAATCTTGGCCGGAGAGAGCTTTGCTTCCAGTTTGGCTATGTAAGTGCATCTCTTGCAGGTTGTAGTGTTGGGTGGTAGGAGGAGAGGGTTGTCTGTGTACATGAGGCAGTTGCCGCATTGCCCCAGCATGCCCAAATTCACCAGGTGGCCAGGAGAAATCAATGGAAGCTGAACCTTGGACATGCCTGTTTAGGTGCTTTTTTTTGTAAAGTACAAGAGCCGTTTTCCGTTACCTTTGCAAGGTACTTTGCAATTATAGGCTTAGTGCCTACGATTCATTTCTTCTTACTGACAAGGAGAGTTGAGTTCTTTTATCGGTTTCAGGCTTCCTAGTGCTTTCCAGCAGGTTCTAGAGCAAGTGCTAGTCACAGGGGTTCAGATTTTAGTGCTACTACTGAGAAACCAGCTAGTTCTAAGGGAAAATTTGAAGAGCTGACTAGTTTAACTGTAGTCCCCCTGTGCTGCATGATGCAAAAAATATGCAAACACATGAGTCTTTAAGCCAGAAAGTTGAAAGAGATAGAAATCAGCCCAAAAAGGCTAATAAAATTACAATTTCAGAGCTGGAAACCACTCCTGTAGTGTTAGATAGGGAGTACAATGCTCACCACTCCCACTGGTAAAAGCAGTAGGACTTCCCTCTACCACAGCAAGGTCTGAATAAGCAGTAGGACTTCCCTCTACCACAGCAAGGTCTGGATACCTGACCTTTGTAAATGACCTACTGACCTCCCTGGGGTATACTATAAACGAAAAATCCAAACTAGTCCCCACTCAAAAAATTGTATTCCTGGGAGCAAGCCTGGACGCAGCCTCCCAGATGGCATTCCCTACACCAGAAAAACAAGCCTACCCGACAGGCTACTTCTGTCAACTAACCACCAGAACCCAGTTATCTGCAAGGAAAATCATGCACGCTCTAGGGTTCATGGAATCCTGCACTCTAATCATTCCATATGCCAGACTGCATATGAGGAAACTACAATGGTACCTAAAAAGCCTTTGGTGTCAACACACTCACGACCTGGAAACTATCATACCTATAATACCCTGTCTAAGGAAAGATTTTCTTTGGTGGGCAGCAGTATGCAACCACAACAAGGGTCTTCCCTTCTCACAACCCCACGCCACCCAGACCCTAACCACAGATTCATCAGATTATGCCTGGGGTGCACACCTGGACGACAGGTCCATTCAGGGCCGTTGGAGCCCAAATCAAATACATCTGCACATCATCCAAAAAGAGTTACTAGCTGTCCAGCACGCACTAACAGATTTCAGACCACTACTCTCCCCGGGACCTCTAGTGATAAAAACAGACACCACCATAGTGATGTGGTATATCAACACGCAGGGAGGAACCCACTCTTATTCTCTCTGCAGGCTCGTCATGACCCTTTGGCGCATGGCTTTAGCCATGCAAATTTACCTGCTAGCACAATTCCTGCCAGGCTCCTAAAGCTCACTGGCAGACAACATAAGCGGAAACCTGCTAGACCCACATAAGTGGCAGTTAGACCACAGAACCTTCAACCTTGTAACCCAGAAATGGGGCACGCTGAAGGTGGACCTCTCTGCCTCCTGCAACAATTACCAACTCAGCAAATTCTGCACCAGGGAACCTCACAGCAAGGCCTGGGAAGTGGATGCTCTATTCTTCCACTGCGTAAACTTCTTGATCTATGCATTTCCCCCTCTTCCTCTAATTTCAAGGGTACTGCTCAAAATAAGGGAGGAAAAACCAAGGGCAGTCTTGCTCCAAACTGAACATGCCAGCAGTGGTACCCACGGCTGCGCAACCTGTCACCCCTGCCATCATGGCATCTACCTCAGATCCCAACACTCCTGACCCAGAAGAATGGAGAATTCATGCATCCACAATTGCAGACCCTGAACCTGGCAGCCTGGCTTATACCCGACCTCTCCTCCAGCTGCCAGCCTTAGCAAACAAGTCCTGGATGTTCTACATGTGGCCAGACACCCCAGCACTAGGAAATCCTATGCTGACAAGTGGAAAAGGTATTGCATCTGGATCCAGGCTAAAGGAGCTGAAACAGCACAGCCCTCCCTACCACTCATCCTGGATTACCTAGCAGACCTACTACACAGTGGCCTTTCCTTCTCTTCTATTAAAATTCATGCCTCTGCCATCTCTGCTCATTACAGCACAGAGCCACCTCTCTTCTCTCACTCTCATCAAACAGTTCCTAGAGGGGCTAACAATTTAAGGCCACCCAGAAAAGCTCCTACCCCAGCTTGGGACCTTAACTTTGTGTTGGAAAAGCTCACACTACCCCCTCCCCCTTTGAGCTTGCAGCTTCAGCAGAGTTAAAATTCCTCTCTTGGAAAACAGCCTTGCTGGCCATCACTTCAGCTAGAAGAGTTTTAGAGCTACAAGCTCACATGGCTGTAGAGCCCTATCATTTTCCATGCTGACAGGGTCTCCGTCAGGACTAACCCAACTTTCATGCCTAAAGTGGTGTCCAGTGTGGCTCTCAACCAATCAGTTCATTTGCCCACCTTTTTCCCTAACCCACAAAACAAAGGGGAAATGATTCTTCATTCTCTAGATATGCACAGACAGCTCAGATTCTACCTGGATAGGACTAAATATTTTAGAAAAACTGACCAATTGCTAGTCAGCTTTGCAGCACGGGCAGAGGGCAAGGCCATATCCAAACAATCTCCAAATGGATAGCACACTGCACCCATTTCTGCTACAAACACCATGGGAAACCACTCCCTAAGGGGGTCAGAACGCATTCCACCAGGGCAACCTCCACCTCTGCAGCTTTTCTCAGAGGAGTCCCTACCATGGACATCCTGGAGGCTGCAACATTGACTTCTGTTCATACCTTCACCAAGCATTACCACCTGTCTATCTTCTCCATATCCAGGGCAGGCTTTGCAACCGCAGTCTTGCAGGGCATCCTAGCCAGCCCTCAATCTCCTTGACTGCTTCCACCCTTTTCTTCAGCTTTGGGAATCAACCCAAGTGTGATGACTGCAACAGTGAAACATGAAGAACATAGTACAGTTGTGTACACTTGCCATAGAGTGTATTCACTATTGCAGTCCTGGTTTCCCACCCTCCATCCCCCTTCTTCCTTTCTCTCTCTCCCTCTCTTCCTTACTCCTTACAGGGAAATTTTAGTATTTACTTTCTACTGGTGGGTGATGTTCTTCGTGTTTCACTGTTGCAGTCATTACATTTGGGTTATCTGCCTGTATGTAGCCCTCAGCCGGCCTGAATACCAGAGTCTTGGATTCCTGTGTCGGATGTCCCTTCTTCCATGACGTCAGGTCATCAGGGGTATAAAACATGCAGCCGACGCCATTACATCAGTCTTTCTTGCCGTGCGGTGCCCGAAGCAGAAGCAGTTCGCAAGTGCTGGTTGGCCGATAACTGAAATTTTCATTTTCAAGTTTCAGAACCAAAGTCTTCGAAAAAAAGCTAAGTACCCCGTGGGGGGATCCTTTCTCTTGCTCTTAACCGATGTCAGTAAAAGTTAACAATTGTCTTACCTGTGGAAAGCAAATACCTCGACATCCTTCGCTGTCGGTTTTGTGCCTTATTCAACCCCCAAACTATTTATCGTCTGTCTATTTCGCAGCAAATTATTTTGGTACTCTGTTTAACTATTCAGAAATGGCTTCAGTAAGCCATCCGACTACCGATATTCCAAAAAAAGTAAGGATAAAGCCAGAGACCGACCGCATAGGTCCAAAACTGCCAATGACGCTTCCGTTAAGCTAGTCACCAGATGTTCTTCATGTTTCACTGTTGCAGTCATTACATTTGGGTAATCCTGCTGGCAGGTTGCCCTCAGTTGGCCAGAATTCCAAAGTCCTGGGTCCTGCGTCAGCTGCTGTCACCCCTTCCCTAACGTCAGGTCATCAGGGGTGTAAAAGATGCGGCCGACGCCATTTTCTTTAGTCTTTCTTGCCGCGCATTGCCCGAAGCAGAAGCAGTTTGCAAGTGCCGGTCGGCCGACTCCTGAGGTTTTCGTGTTAGAGTTTCAGATCCGAAGTCTTCAATAAAGCTAAGTACCCCATTGGGGAAACCTTTTTCTTGCTCCAGACCGATGTCAGAAAAAGTTAATAATTGTATTTCTTGTGGAAAGCAAATACCTCATAAGGACTTTCATTCTTACCGTATTCCTTGCCTAGGGGACTTTCATTCTTACTGTATTCCTTGCCTAGGCCCTGATCACAACGTTGCTGGTTGTCTGTTTTGTGCTAGATTTAACCAACGCACTATTAAGCGTCTGTATGATTTTGCTTTAAACTATTTTGGACGCCGGTTTAATTATCCAGAAGTGTCGTTGGATAGCCATCCGACTACTGGAGTACACAAAAAACGCAAAGAAAAGGAGAGATAGACAATCGAGGCCCAAAACCGACGACTAAGCTTCTACTAAGCCAGTCGCCGGTTCGCCAGTTCTCAGTGAGGCGCTTTCGCAGCCTCTGACTCCCGCTACTTTAGAGTTGCAGGCTGCTACCAACTCCCACGTGGAGTCAGCCATGCCACTGGAAACTCAAGGTATTGGAGCCTTGGATACTATTCCTTCAGATGGGTCCGTAGCCGCTGAGCAGGCACCGGCATCTGAGGGTGTATTCAGACCTAAACATCTTTACATTAAACCAACCTCAGTTTAAAGGCAAAGGCTTAAAGCCCCTTTTAAAGCAAAGAAACAAACTCAAGAGCCACGTGAGCAGGCCTCTATGCCCAAAAAATAGATGCTCAAAATGGCTGAAGACTTAATTACCTTGATCAGGGGTTCCCATCCCCCTTCTGATAAGAGGCCTAGGCAAGAGACTGACTATGAATCTTCAGATCAGGTTTTTGTTTCTTCTGATTCCTCTTCTGATCAGGAATATTCTCTTTCCCCCCTATGAGGATTCTGATGCTGAAAAATCTATACATTCAGCTTCTCCTCCAGAGGACTATTTTTTTGGGGAAACCTTGCATACAATGAGGGAGCATTTCCACTGGGAGAGCCAAGATGTTTCAGAATCTAAAAAGAAGCTCAGGGATTTCCTTTTACTACCCAACACAGACCACTAGCCATTCCACCTGTGTTAGATATTGTAGATGTGTTTTCGGAGTCTAGTCTTACCCTTAACTCCTTACCTCCAGCTCCTGTTAAGCCTGACAGGTATTACAGGGTTCCAGACTCTCATAAATTCCTTTTTAAAAACCCTGCGGCAGACCTAGAAACTATTTCACAGGGTCCCAAAGGAGTTAAGGCTTCGGCTGCAAAAAACCCTACCCCCTCTGACAGATTGTAGGGCACTGGATAGATGGGGAAAAAAGGTTTACACATCTGCTACCTTGGCTATAAGGGCCTTAAACTGTCAGTTTCGTTTGCTCAAATGTCAGTAACATGTCATGGCATTGCTTAAACAGAAAATTTTATTAAACTCTGAATGTGCAGAAAACAAGGAAATGCAGGATTTATTGCATGCAGCTGAACAAGTTCATACTTTGCAATGTGGTTTTGATTCTTTGTAGGCCTCCTGCAGGGCTGCAGTTATGGGTTCTGTAATTAGGAGGCATGCTTGGTTAAAGGAACAAAATTTGCCAGGTCATGTCAAAGTTAAATTATTAGATGCATCTTTACAGCATGATACTTTGGTGTTAAGGCAGAGGAGGTGTTAAAGAAAATGGAGGACAAAGCTAAATCTATGCAAACTGTCAAAGATTTTTTACAAGTACAGCCACCTAGGTGTAGTAGACACTGGCCTACAAAGAATTGGTCCTTTCCTGTGTCAGACAGAGCTCAAAGGGGCAGATCCAGACCCCCTAGAGGCAGATCCCAGGTGCAAGATTCCTACAGGTCAAAGCAATGGGGTGCTTCTACCTCCAAAGTTGGAGAAGACCAATCACAACCATAAAGGAAACAGTCCCAATGACTTCCCCCTGCCTGCACCAAGCACTTCTCTTCTGGCAGCACCCTTAGGGGGAAAATTAGCACTTTTTTCTCAAAATTGGCACATTATAACCCAGGACAAGTGGGTTCTAAATATCGTGTCACAAGGATACAAGTTCCATTTCCATACCCTGCCAAACGCAAACGGCTGGCCAGATCTGCCAAAAAATCAATGGGAAGAGGCACAAAAAAGTCTCATCCCTCATGGACATGGGGGCCATTCAACAAGTACCAGAGCAAGAGCAGGGACAAGGATTTTACTCAAGACTGTTATTGGTACCCAGAAAGGACAAGGCCTGGAGGCCAATACTGGACCTATCTATTCTGAACACATTCCTGGATATACCAAAATTCAAGATGATGACTTTGCAGCAGCTTCTGCCCATGCTGGGCAAGAACGCTTGACTGGTGACTCTAGACCTAAAAGAGGCATACCTGCATGTCCCAATCAGACAATTATGGAGAAGATGCCTCAGATTCAAGGCTGGCTCAATGCATTACCAATTCTCTGCTCTGCCCTTTGGCTTATCTACTGCGCCCAGGGTCTTTACAAAGTGCCTGGCACCAAAAATAAT